>NC_080052.1:13203433-13425933 GCF_026212465.1 Amaranthus tricolor
TCTTGTGAGCGGTGATTGGACCATAATACTTTAACCATGGTGATATCCTTCCGACGAGTACTACGGACCTTTTTATCCAACATCTGGACAGGCTGTTCCTCATAGGTTAGGCTCTCATCAAATTCTAACGCCTCTGGATCTAATACATGAGAAGAGGCTGCGACGTATCGGTTCAACTGAGAAATGTGAAAAACGTCGTACACTTTACCTAGAGCATTAGGCAATGCTAACCGATAGGCTAACTTCGCTACTTTCTCCACAATGTCATAAGGAGCTATGAAGTGTGGGCTTAACTTCCCACGAGCACCAAAGCGAACTACTCCTTTCATTGGAGACACACGAAGTAGAACCTTGTCACCCACTTCAAATTCATCAGGCCGACGTCAGAGATCGGCGTACGATTTTTGTCTATCTTGGGCTGCTTTCATTTTCTCGCGAATTAACATTACTTGTTCAGTCATTTGAACAAGCATATCAGGTCCTAAGGTGACAGATTCAGTAAAATCATCTCAGCATACAGGACTACGGCACTTACGACTATAAAATGCTTCAAACGGAGCCATTTGAATCGTAGCTTGGTAACTGTTATTATAAGAGAACTCTACCAAATCCAAATGTTCATCCCATGAACCTTGCCATTCCATGGCTATCGCTCTCAACATGTCCTCCAGTATTTGATTGACACGTTCCGTCTGACCATCGGTCATTGGGTGGAAGGACGTACTATGAAGAAGGGTGGTCCCCAACGCTTGTTGTAGTGATTTCCAGAAATGTGACAAATATCGAGTATCCCGATCAGAAACAATAGTACGAGGTATTCCATGATAGCTAATCACGTACTTAATATAAGCACGAGCAAGTTGTTCCATATCCCACTTACAATTCATTGGAATAAACCTTGCCGACTTAGTAAGTCTGTCCACGATACCCCAAAGAGTATCATTACCAGCTCTTGTTCGTGGCAAACCCAACACAAAGTCCATGAAAATGTCGTCCCACTTCCATACTGGAATTTCAAGAGGTTGTAATAATCAGGCAAGTCTCTTATGCTCACTCTGGACCTTTTGACACGTTAAGCACTTCGCAACAAATTCTGGAATATTCTTTTTCATACCCGACCACCAAAACATGCATTTTAAATCTTGATACATCATGTCTCCACCAGGATGAACTGAGTATCTAGAATTATGAGCTTCGTTCAATAATTTTTCCTTCAAAGAGTCACACCCATCCGGTACACACCACCGTCCTTTAAAATGAAGACTACCATCCTCATGAATTGTAAAAACTTCAGCACTTCCTTCGTTGATCTGCTTCCGAAGTTTAATGAACTTGGGGTCTTCCAATTGCTTATCCATAATCTCTTCGAAAAATGTAGGTTGAATGAACAATGCACTCAACTTGGCTTCCAACTCCCCTTCTTGGATTATCTCTAAGTTCATTCTCTCAAACTCCTTACACAACTCCTCAAAGGTTATTAATGCTGAGACTGAGTGCCTCGATTTTCTGCTCAAAGCATCAGCGACCACATTCGCACGGCCTTCATGATAAGCAATCTCCAAGTCATAATCACTGATAAGTTCTAACCAACGTTGTTGGCGCAAATTCAACTCGGATTGAGTGAACAAAAATTGCAAACTCTTATGGTTTGTGAAGATCTTGCATTTGACACCATAGAGATAATGACGCCAGATTTTTAATGCAAAAACCACAGCAGCTAATTCCAAGTCATGTGTTGGATAATTCACCTCATGAGTCTTCAGTTGACGCGAAGCACATGCCACTACTTTCCTATCTTGCATTAAAACACAACCTAATCCATGTTTGGAAGCATCACTGTAGACGAAATATTCCAAAGATGGATCAGGTAAGGTCAACACTAGAGCTTTAGTTAACTTCTCCTTAAACAACTGAAATGCCTTCTCACACTCCTCGGTTCATTCGAACTTCTTCTCCTTCTTCATCAAGGATGTTAGCGGACGAGCGACACGAGAAAAATCCTTCACAAAATGACAATAGTACCCTGCCAAACCTAAGAAACTTTGAATATCCGTAACATTTTGGGGTGTAGGCTAGTCTCGGACTGCTTCTGTCTTTGCCGGATCAATAGAGATCCCCTCTTTAGAAACAAGGTGACCTAGAAAAGCCACCTGTTCTAACCAGAATTCGCACTTCGAAAACTTAGCATATAATTCATTTTCTCGAAGAATTTGCAAGACTACCCTTAAGTGTTCTTGATGCTCTTCACGAGTCTTAGAATATACCAAGATATCATCAATAAACACCACTACACACTTATCAAGATATGCATTAAAAACTCTATTCATCAACCCCATAAATGCAGCGGGTGCATAGGTTAATCCAAAAGGCATTACAGTGAATTCAAAATGTCCATATTTGGTTCGGAAATTTGACTTATTAATATCCTCCTCCTTAATGTGCAACTGGTGATATCCTGATCGTAAATCAATCTTAGAAAAGATTCCTGCCCCTTGCAACTGATCAAAAAGATCATCAATCAGTGGTAACGGATATTTATTCTTAATAGTGACTTTATTGAGTTCTCTGTAATCAATACAGAGACGCATCGTTCCATCCTTTTTCCTCACAAATAATACCGGGGCTTCCCAGGGAGAAACGCTAGGTCTTATATAACCCTTTTCTAAAACCTCCTCCAATTGCACCTTTAATTCTTCCATTTCCTTTGGAGGCATACAATAAGGGACTTTTGAAATTAGCCCTGTCCCAGGCACCAAATCAATTGAAAAGTCCACGTCTCTTTTCGGTGGCATGCCTGGAAGCTCTTCTAGAAATACATCCTTGAAGTCACAGACTACAGGTATATCATAAATTCGAACCTTCCACACCTCCACTTTACTTACACTACAAAAAAACCACGATTGTCCCTACTTGATTAGCTTCCTTGCTTCTAAGGACGACACGATTTTTACCTTGAGTCCCTTGGGAAGCTTTCTATATTTAACTTTCTTTCCTCGGGGTCCGCTTAGCGTTACAGATTGTCCCTCACAATCTATCACTGCCTTATATCTACCCAACCAATCCATCCCAAGGATTACATCTAGACCTTCCATTTCCAAAGACAACAAATCACTCATGAATTTTGTCTTTCCTATATTGACCGACACCCCACGAAATAACATACTACAAAGAAAGGTCTCTCCGGAAGGAATAGCGACTGAGAAAGATGTTTTCTCGGGATTTCGCAATCCTAATTTTTTAATCCTAGACTTAGAAATAAACGAGTACGATGCACCAGAATCAAAAAGAACTTTAACAAACTTTGAATTGATGCAAAAAGTACCCGTGACCACATCGGACACTTGTGCTGCTTCACTAGCGTTAACTGCTGATAGTCTGCCATTATTTTGAAAGACTGGGGTACCGCCTTCTTGACTACCTCGTTGTTCAGGAAAGTTTTCATTCCTAGTATTCCCTTGAGGTTGCTGAATTTCGGAATGATTTCTCTGAAACCTAAGGTTTGAGACACCCCCAGGGTTTCTACCAAAATCACCACCGTTTTGATTTCCATTTCCCATGTCATTGCCACTTCGACCATTACCGAAGCGTTGTTATGGAAAACCTCTGTGATTCCCTCCTTGAGGTTCTTATTGTCCCAATCGAGTATAACACTCGTACATTTTATGACCCGATTTACCACCGTATGAACAGTCCACTAATGCTCCTCGACAATCTCTCCCTGGATGATTTTTCTGGCATCTCCTACAGTTATAAATTCTTTCCTTCCCATTGCGGTCATAAAGTGGTTTTTGTACCCTGGCCTCAAATGTCGAACCTCTCCCACCTTTACTTGACTGTCCTGGCTGGTACACTTTTTCTTGATAACCCCCATAGGCTTTGTGTTTCTTAAAGTGGTTTTGTGCATGATTACTCCCGCTCTATGCATTCTGGAACATAGGTTCCCTCCTCTTGTCCCCACTATGGGCCAACTTCTCTTGCTCCTTCCTAATAACATTTCCTATTTGGGTTGCCCTCTTATATAACTGGTCTAAAGTATCGTACCTATCGGTCTCAATGTGTTTTTGAATCTCGTACGATAAACCCAGTTCGAAGCGTTGCATTTTCTTTGTTTCAGTCGGGACGTCCTGGGGGCAAAACTTCAGAAATTCCATAAATTTCTGATAATACTCATCCACTGTTAAATTCCCCATTTCAAAGCTAGCAAACTCGTTTGACTTATCCTTCCTCACGTGAGGTGGGTAGAATTGATCCCTTAACGCTCCCCTAAAATGTTCCCAGCTTAATTCACCATCATTCTCTTCTATCAGCCTCGCCTTACTATGTGTCCACCAGTAGTCAGCATCTTCCACCAGATAAAATGTAGCCTGATCGACCATAAATTTCGCGGGACATCGAACTACAATAAAGAGTTTGTCAAATTCTCGAAGCCAGTTTTCCAGTGCAGAAGGTTGTCCTTTCCCATCATAAGTAAATGGCTTACTCTGGGCTATTCTCTTACTAATCGATGAAGCCCTCTCTTCCAAGGATTTCTGTCTGGGATTTCTTGCACCAACTAGGGCTTTTACTAGGTTCCGAAGTACACGGTCAGAGTCACCTCTATTTCCGTTCTTTCTCAATAATGGAGGCATGATGGAAGGTATACTGCATTTTAATAAACAAAGTATATATATAAATATTCTATTTCCATCATCGAGGTTAAACAAAACTTAGGCTAATATAGCTTCTTAGAGATAAGGAGGTCTATCCTAATAGTTGGTAGAATTAATAAGTTGAGCTTGCTAATCGGCTCCTAAGCTTCCGCCAAATAAAAAAAATTATTTTAATTAATTATACTAATGCTCAATATTCACAAAATTTCAACATCGTAATATATCAAACTTCACAAATTCAGCTAATGAGAAGAGGTTATAAATAATTAAACAGAAAATCAAGATGATATTATAATTCAACCTGCATACTCTGCCATAACATATTATTAAATTCCAAAATACTTGGGTACAAAGTCCCATATAATCATCGTTCTTCCTTCTTCGTAACCATAATGTCGAAACAAAATAGAAGAAACTTATCGACAAAATATCCATACATCATTATTAGCGTGAAAATAGTCATATAAAATCATAAGCATAAATACTACAATCAAAAGCAAGATCATATAGTAAAAGGCGATGCATCCATACGGTCCCGATCTTCCTCATATAAGTCAGGGTCAAAATCAGCATCCCCGGAGTCGTCACTGGATGTGCTATTAGAATCAGTGGGTGTCTCTATGGGTAGGAAGTCACTCATATCTAGTTGTTCCTTAGAATCTAAAAGCTCAACAATTTTTGGTTCAGGTAATATTTCTTCCCACATTGTAATTTCACTATCGTCCTCACTCATACTGTCTTCTTGTTCCGGCGGCTCTCCTCGCCACATCACAATATCTCTATCACTCTCGCTCATGATATCTTCCCTATCAGCTGCTTTTACCTCCATATCAGCATTATATCCCCCTTCCACACTATCCTCATAAAACTCTTCAACCTCCTCTTCGAAATTTTTCCCAGTATTTTCCTCCAGACCTTCTTCGGGGACTTCCTTGGGCTCTTCTTCTAGATCCTCATCAGGATCCTCCTCATCAAAATCTATCTGCAGAACTGAGTTAGGGTCGACTACTGGAACATCCTCCTCAACAATCTCAGCCCTTGCCCCACTAGCCTCAGCATTCTCACATCTCTCATTGTCTACAACATCCATTCCTCTATCCTATCTGTCAAACTCTCGCTCCAATTGAGCAATTCTCTCATTCAACTTAGCAATTTCCTTAGCTATTATTCCCTCATAAACTTGTAGAGACTTTTTATAGATCATCTCCATCCTGCGCTTATAATCTAGTTCACTCTCTCCTTCTTTCCTGTCCCAAATTTTTAATGCTTCTATCTCTGCCCAGACCGGTTCATTAACTAAGGCTCTCCATGGTTCTTCTACGGTACTACTTTCCCCTTCGGCAGATATTTTTCCTTTATCCATGACAGATAAAAAAAAGTTCGTAATCCCTGACTCACAAAAGAATGAAAGAGCAAAGGAGCAATCAATTTCTAAACTCAGATAATATCATAATTCATCAAAAAATATCTAACAAGCACACAACACTATTAAAACTTGTCTCGGAAACTTAGCTTAAGGTGTTAAAACCAGGTCATAAATACCCCTTAATGTCTACCCATTACTCTCACAACTTTTATATGTATTTATTTAGTTATTTATTTATTTTATTTATTTATTTATTTTTTTTATAGCCTATTGACTTATGCGTATAACGCTAGAATAGAACTCCCGCTCTGATACCAGTTGTAACATCCCGGAAAAACTCAGATCTTTAAAAGAGAGATTTTTTTTATATTTTAAAAGAAAACCAAGCAGGACCCGAGTTAAACCAAGATGTCATAAAGGCATGAGAAAACGAAATTTTTAAAGTTAAAACTTGCGGATCGAGTTCTACCAGAGTTATTGTAGATTAATTAGTGATATCGTAGTTTTAGCAGCGGATAAAAGATATGAAACCAAAAGTCCAAGGAGTACATCTCGAGAGCGAAGTCGCCTCTTGAATAAATCCATTTCTAAAAACTAAAAAAGTTATAAATTAAAATCCTTTCGTACTCTATCTCTTTTATTCTTCAGATGTAATCCTCACTCCCCAGCCTGCAACTTAACTCACTGCTAGTTATTAACCCCGAAAGGAAAAACAACATCATCGCAGGATTGTTAAGATCAAAGGTACACGTCAGCAAAAACATCTCTTATAACATTAACATTATAGCATAAAGCAAAATGGAAACTTACCATACGTCGGCTACAGTTTAATATTTACTCTTTAATAAATTCCAAATGATTCATTGAGTTAGTCAGCCATACTGCTGTACTTTTCCGGCCATACTGCCGAACCAAACCCCAAACTTCTAGAGTAAGACAATACATTAGGGGGAGCTAACCCCTAAGCAAGTCTCTACCATAGGCAACACGCATCGGTGCCTATGGTTAAGTATGCATACCCCCGTGGTAGCTCATAATGCCCCCAAAAACCGCGAGTAAAATCTTTCCACCAATTGACGTCATACTACGTCTACTTTAAAGTTAGTGAGGTCATACTACCTCTACTCATCAAGTTATTGAAATTATATCTCTTGAATAAGAAAGCATAACATCACCTTCACACTTTATTCAATATATTATTATTATTATTATTCCTTTATAACAACCAATCCACGATGTACAAAATTTTACTGCGTGTACATACCTTAAGAAAGCAAAAGCAAATCTTAAATGAACCTATCAACATCCCGTTTCACGAATCGACTTCCTACACGATCCAATCGTATATACGGGAATAAGCATATATTCACACTTTTTCAAACCACAACCAAGGCACACACACACACACATATCTAACATCAAGCCACACTTGCAAACAATTCATGATCACACAACATACTTCATCACAACATAACATCAAATAAAATTCAGATTTAGTATTCTGTCCAGAACAATATGTTAACACTGCCAAACTGAAATTCCGACTTCACCGTTGCGTCCGGAAGGCATCAAAACCCCCGGGTACCAATTTTCATAATTCATAATATACTCTTAATTATTTTAAACCTATTTTCAAGTAAAAAAGTTTCCCAAAAACATATTTTTTTTACCATTTTTCTAACCCTACGGGATTCATCAAAATTCATCAACAAATGAATTCCAAATGGTACATTGCCTATCAAATATTAATGACCAAATTTATATAATTCTTATGAACCATCTTTGAGATTAAATTCATTGTTCAACAATAATTTCTTTATACATATTTGTATATATTTTTTTTTCTCTAGCAAAATTATAAATTTCTCATATTAGCCAATAAAATAATTAACTTTTCCACCAAATATAAAAAAACACACACACATTATTTTTTCATGAACATTCATATTTATATATAAATTTCAAAATCACCCATCACACAAACCAATCCTATTCTTCACATATATGCATATCTAAAAACTCTAAAAAGAAACATTCTTCATCAATTGAGATAGAAATATACATCCCAAAATCATACATGAAATTTTAACTTCATGAATTATAAGATAACATATATAACAATCATAGAATTTTAAATTGAAACTTAAGAATCAACATAGATTATGAATTACACTTACAATTGTAAATGAAAACACCAAATGATGAAGGGTAATGGAGTTAGGAATGTGGATTAGGAGGAATTTTGAGAGGATATGTTTTTTTTTGTCCTTGGAAACTTTACAAATGAAAAGATGTCAAAATGAAAATGATTAAGTAATTAAGAGGGTTAATTATATGGGATTAATGCCTTGATCCTTCATTACCCTAAGGGAGTTACAAGCTCCACCAAGGGTCCCATAGGACCGGCCACCTTCCCTCCTATTTTCTTTTTTATTCTTTTTGAAAATAAAAGATGGGCTAAGGAAAAGTTTGGGCCCAAATAATTCTAATTGCCAAAAAGGAATGTAGTTCTCATGAGTCATGACCAAGCCCAATAATAAATAATATATACATATATATATATATATATATATATATATATATATATATATATATATATATATATATATATGTATATATATATATATATATATATATGTATATATATATATATATATATATATATATATATATATATATATATATATGTATATATATATATATATATATATATATATATATATATACATATACATATATATATATATATATATATATATATATATATATATATATATATATATACATATATATATATATATATACATATATATATATATATATAGATATATATATATATATATATATATATATATATATATATATATATATATATATATATATATATATATATATATATATATATATATATATATATATATACGTATATATATATATATATATATATATATATATATATATATATATATATATATATATATATATATATATATATATATATATATATATATATATATATATATATATATATATATGTATATATATATATATATATATATATATATATATATATATATATGTATATATATATGTATATATATATATGTATATATATGTACATATATATATATATATATATATATATATATATATATATATATATATATATATATGTATATATATATATATATATATATATATATATATATATATATATATATATATGTATATATATATATATATATGTATATATATATATATATGTATATATATATATATATATATATATATATATATATATATATATATATATATATATATATATATATATATATATATATATATATATATATAGAAATAATATTACTAGTGAATTATTAAATATATCGGGAAGAAATTATCGGGAAAATATCGAGGTGTTACAATTTCGAAATTAATTCTGTTCCTTTCATACCACAGAGACCATATGACGCAGCCTAGGATGAGATCCCAGAGCTTTCGCTCATTTCGGTTTTTCACCAGGCCAAGCCATTCCATGCTGAAATTCTTGCACCGATTTTGGAGGGCACTAGAAAGATTCCACCATTCTAACATTTTCATCCAAGCGCACCAGGAAAATCTGCATGTAAATAGGATGTGAGAGTTTGATTCTAGTTCCATGCTACAGAACGGGCAGACGGCCTATTCAGGGGTGATAATCCCCTTTTCCACCAGAAAGTCATCAGTTTTCAGTTTTTCCAGATTTGCTAACCATACAGATAATTGTGCTCTTGGGGGGGATAATTTTCTGCCATACAATGTTGATAATGGGTTTGGGGAGAGTGGGAGTGTTGGATTCATTTATTTTCGCAATGATACCCTTTGCGGGATAGCAAAATTTGCCAGAGTATTTCCAGTACACACCATCCTCTATGTCCTTATTCGGTTTTTTTTTTTGTTCTATGAGTTGTTGGAGTCTTAGGACTTCGTGATTTTCCAACTCATATAGGATTCTGCGCCATCTGAGATGCCAACTCCAAGATCCCTCGTTCCAATACCCCATCTGATTTATCTGTAAATTTTTTTGAAGTGATATTGCAAATAATCTGGGGAAAGTGGGACCATGTACCCTCTCTGATTTTGCTAAACGTTTCTGACGATGCTTTGAGTCCTTTGATGTCATGTACAGATTTAAGGATTTTTTTCCCTATAGAGTTATCAGATTCAGAGAACCGCCACCACCATTTGAATAGTAGGATCATATTTTTATGCATAATATTTCCTACCCCCAGGCCTCCCATTTCTTTCGGAAGTTCAATATCTGACCACTTAATTCTAGAATTCAAAAGTAGTTGATAATGCACATGGGATTTTTGGGAGCAAATATAAGAGTATCATCAGCAAATTGAAGGTGTTTTAGACTTACCTTTGTCTTTCCTAAATGGAGAGCTTCAATCAAGTTCAAGTCATCCGCCTTTTTCAGAAGGCACACCAGGGCTTCACTGACCAGGATAAAGAGATACGGTGATAGGGGATCACCTTGCCTCAAACCCTTTTCCATCTTAAATGGTTTCATGAGGAGCCATTTAAAAGGATAGACATTGATGCAGTGCTAACACAGTTCATAATCCACTTAATCCTCTGCCAAAGCCATGCTTTTTCATGAGGACTTCTAAGAAAGCCCAGTTTACTGAGTCATAGGCTTTTTGGAAGTCTAGTTTTATTAGAGTTCCAAGGATCTTTCTTTTTCTTAGCCATCTTAGGGACTCACTTGCAATCAAAACACCATCTAAAATTTGTCTGTTCATCACAAACGCACTTTGGGATTCATCGATCAGAGGAGTAATCACTTCTTTGAGACGGGAGGAAAGGATTTTTGAGATAATTTTGTAGAGAGCACCCACCATACTAATTGGCCTGTAATCTTCAATGGACGAAGGGTTTTCAACCTTTGGTATCAACAAAACCCTGGTGACATTCAGATGCCTCACCGTGCAACCGTTTACAATGAAATCCATGACAAATTCGTAGATTTCATCCTTAATAACATCCCACATTTCCCTGATGAACTTGAAGTTGTACCCATCAAACCCCAGAGCCTTGTCAGTACCACATGCCCAAACAACTATCTTAACTTACTCTCTCGTGGGGGTTTGTTCAAGGAATTCTGATTGCGCTTCCATGATTTTCGGTTGGTCGTCCAGATTAAAGTCAAATACCGGTACCTGTTCTTGTGCAAATCTTTGTGCAAAGTGATTTCTGATTTCAGATTTGAGGTTTGAGACCCCATTTATACTCCTGCCATTGATGTTTGTCCGGATAATCTCATTCTTCTTTCTTCTGAAGATTGTCGATGCATGGAAAAATTTTGTGTTATGATCCTTCATGTTGAAGCCGTATGTTCTAGCCCTTTGTCTCCACACTCTTTCTCTTTGTATAAGCAACGTATGTAGAAGGCAATTCGTTGCCTTCAACATGGCCATCTCCATGTCATTAAGATTCCTGTCATCACTTATTCTTTCAAGATCATGTATGACTGATTCAAGTTCAGAGATTTTATTATCCATGTGGTCAAAATTTTCTTTTCGCCATGTTTTTATAGGGGCCTTGAGGCTCTTCAGCTTACTATGCAGGGATTCATTCAGAATGTGTCGCCATTCATTAATGAGAAAACCTTTAAATTTCGGATTCTAGAACTAGGCATCGTAGCATCTGAAAGTTTTGGGACCCCAGTTGTTGCCACCTTCCAATGACAGAAGAAAAGGATTGTGGTTCGATAAGCTTCTTTTTAGACCCACCATATTCAAGTTCGAGAATCTCCTCAACCACGCATGACAGCATAGGCCTCTATCTAGCTTGCTTTTCGATTCATTCCTCCTCCAAGTAAACTTAATGCCATGTAGGGTATGTCAATGAGGCGTAATTCTACTCTCCACTCCAAGAAATATCTCATGCTCCGATCGCATCTAAAGGTTCCAACTCTTTCCCCTGAGTGTAAACTGACATTGAAGTCACCCAACAGCAGAATTGGTTTATTAATCCCTATCACCATTTGTTTAAGCTTCTCAAATAAGGCGTATCTTTCTACTCTATCATTGTATCCATAGATCACTCCCACACAACAGTCGAAGTTGAATTTGATGATACACCCTTCAAGCAGGATCCACCTATTCCCAGTATGTTTATTTGAGACTCTGAATGTTTTCGTGTCCCAAGCTGCAATTACCTCACCTCCGTTCGTATCACTAGCATAGACTTCACATATGTCGTATTCATCATTACCCCACATCCTCTTCATCCTACTCCTAATGGATCTTTTATGTTTTGATTATCTTAAGCATAATTCTTATGGTTTTAATGATGACGGAGTTCACTATGGAGATTTTAGCTCGGGTGAAGATGTTCTACAAAGAAAATGAGCAAAAGAGTAGAAGAGTGTTTATAATGCAAAAGTTTTGAAGTGAAATTTGATACA
Organism: Amaranthus tricolor; assembly: GCF_026212465.1. Taxonomy (NCBI): domain Eukaryota; kingdom Viridiplantae; phylum Streptophyta; class Magnoliopsida; order Caryophyllales; family Amaranthaceae; genus Amaranthus; species Amaranthus tricolor. The sequence continues at coordinate 13,215,903 of NC_080052.1, forward strand.
TGTATACTCTTTTGGCCATAACATTTTATACGAAGATTGCATTAATGCAATGTTTGGGGCATTGGAAATTAGACTTCAAGAGCTTTTCAACGGTATATTATATGTCCAATTCCAATAATCGAGTAAGAAATGACGATTGTTTGAAGTTCGCTAAAATCACTAGTGGAAAAAAACGTATTTGCTGCTAATCATTTGCTGCGGTTTTTATGTATACGCAGCAATAAGTAGGAAAAAGAATTGAAAAAAAAACAATTAATTGCTGCGGTTTTATAAAGTGACCGCTGCAAATACTCCATAGCAACATTAATTGCTGCGGTTTTTCAAGGCACCACAGCAAATAACCCTTATGCAATTATTTTTTGCTGCGGTTATCATGGGGGCCCGCAGCAAATACCGTTTCAGCATAATCGTTTCAGCAAGTAGGAGCTTTAATTACTGCGGTTATGTCATTGGACCGCAGCAAATAACCCATTTTTTTAATTTTCTTTTCAAAACCTGCCTCTTATAAACGTTATACTCGAAAACGGCTGTTGTACCATTATCTTCTTCAGGTTAATTCCATTGTGTTCTTCAAGTTCCATTCCTCTTCAATTTCACATACACTGTCTTCTTTAACCCACGCATATACTGTGTCTTCACACGTAAAACCCACGAACATTTCAAAATAAACCCACGGAATTTCAATGTATTGTTGAGTTTTCTTGTTTTAATCTATTACATTTCAACCCACCATTATTGCTTTTCCTTCAAAAACTCAAGAAACCCACGAAATTAGGGCTAATTCTTCATCTTCAAAATCATGCTGCTACTATTCTTGTTCATCTTTGGTCATGTTCATCTTCAAAACCCACGAAATTAAGGTATTTTTTCTCTTTTTAATTTGTTAAGCATTTCAATTTTGCAAGATATTCATGAAAACACTCGAAAATTAGGGCAACTGTGTGTATACTAATATTGTTTCTCTGTTTTCGTTTTAGATAACATAACCCACGAAATCAAGTTTATTATATTTATTTTACTAATTTGCAAGTTCATATCTTTATTGTTTAACAAGTAATTTAGTAATTTAGTGCTAAAGATATCATTTTATTTGTGAATTTTACATTATTGAAGTTTATGTTATTAGTTTGTTAAATGTTTGTGTAATTTGTTAAAAATGTGGTTTGTTGTTAATTGTTATACTTATTAGAATTAGAATATAAATAAGTATATATGTTTAAAAGTTGTGTATTAATTTTGTTTTGAATCAATAATCACACTAATTAGGATGACAAACGATCGTTCTTGGATGTATGGAAGCATTGAATCGTCGAAATTTATTGATGGCGTATTAGAATTTTGTAGTATTGCTGTTGAACATCAAGTTAGGACGGGGGGAGTTGGTTTTTATTGCCCATGTGTTAGTTGTGGCAATGTATCAAATGTAGATAGTGTTGATATCCTTAGGGAGCACATACTTCGACGTGGATTTAGGCCTCAATATCATGCTTGGGTTTGGCATGGTGAGGAGGGAGTTTACAAAGAGAAAAGTGTTGTTGAGGACGTCAATAATGTGGCCAATGTAAATGAGGATGTAGTAGATCATGTTGATGGGTATGACACAGATGAAGAGAATGTCGATGAGGATGTGGATCGTGTTGATGAGATGATGGAGGGAGTCGAGGATGAGTTAGGAAAACGTCATCGTGTTTTTGACTTGTTGACAGAGGCTTCTCAAAATCCTTTGTACCCTGGATGTACAAAGTTCACCAAACTAACAGCAGTGTTGACAATTTTCAACATTAAGTCAAAGTTCAATTGGAGTGACGCTAGTTTCACAATGTTATTAGAAGCGTTAGGTGAGATGCTTCCAGAAGGAAATGAACTTCCAAAGTCGACATATTATGCCAAAAAGCTCATATGTCCTTTTGGCTTAGAGTACTAGAAGATTCATGCGTGTCCGAATGATTGTGTGTTGTATCGGAATGAAAATGAGAACTTAGAAGAGTGTCCTAGGTGTGGGTTATCGCGCTACTAGCGTAAAGGGGCTCGGGATGCTAATGGGCCCCCGGCTAAGGTATTGTGGTATCTTCCAATAATACCTAGATTCAAGCGCTTGTTTTCTATAAAGAAAGATGCGTTAAATTTGAGGTGGCATGCAGATAGGGTGAAGAAAGGTCACTTGCTCACACATCCATCTGATTCTCCGGAGTGGAAGAGTATTGATAGGTTGCATAAGACTTTTGGGGATGAGGTTCGTAATTTAAGGCTCGGACTGTGTACGGATGGAATGAACCCATTCGACAATCTTAGTTCTCAACATAGTACTTCGCCGGTACTTTTAGTGATCTATAATTTGCCACCTTGGTTGTGTATGAAGCGTAAGTACATGATGCTTTCGCTTCTTATCTCGGGTCCTAAACAACCTGACCATGACATAGATGTGTATCTTGCACCTCTCGTTGAGGATTTGAGAAAGATGTGGGATGAAGGCGTTTCAGTGTTTGATGCATATGCTAATGAGGAGTTCACCTTGCGTGCAATGCTTTTATGCACCATTAATGATTTTCCGGCATATGGCAACTTATCGGGGTATAAGAACAAAGGGAAGAAAGCATGCCCAATATGTATCGATGACATGGAATCCACGTGGATTCCTAAGTGCAAACACATATTCCTGCACCATCGAAAGTTCCTCCCACGAGACCACCAATATCGTAAGAAGAAGAAGTTGTTCAACAGGGAGGTTGAGGACCGTGTAACTCGTCGACCATTGAACGCTTATGAGGTTTATGAACAGGTTAAGGGAGTTAAGACTGTATTTGGTTAAACGGGGCAAGGGCAAGGGGGTGAAGACCGATTATGGAAAAAAGAATCAATCTTTTGGAAGCTTCCATATTGGAGAGATCTACAAGTTAGGCATTGTCTTGATTATAGAGAAAAATGTATGCGATGCCATACTCGAGACTCTCATGAACATTCCGGGTAAGAGAAAGGATGTTAGGGCCGTGCGAGATTGGTTTGAATGTAAGGGTCTTCGTTCGGAGTTGTGGGCACATGTTACGGTGAGTAAGAAAAGAAATAGAGCTGATAAAGTTGGTGGCAGTAAGAAGAAGATGAGTAATGACAAAGTTTATTTGCCTCCAGCTTGCCACAAAATGTCCAAAGCAGAGAAGCGGGCATTTTGTGAGTGTTTGTATTGCATTAAGGTTCCGTCTGGGTACTCATCCAAGATGAAGAGATTTGTGAGCCTAAATGGTGAGCTGAAGTTGGGAAGCATGAAATCTCATGATTGCCATGTAATGATGCAAGTGTTCTACCAATTGCAATCCGTGGAATACTGCCAAAACATGTGAGATATGCTATTACCGAGCTATGTTCGTTCTTCAACACAAATTGTAGTAAAGTTCTTGATCCCTTTAAACTTGATGCACTTCAACTCGACGTGATTGTAACTTTATGCAAGTTTGAGATGTATTTTCCACCTTCTTTCTATGACATAATGGTTCATCTTATTGTCCATCTCGTTCGTGAGATCAAGCTTTTGGGTCCAGTTTTTTTAAGGTGGTGTTATCCTTTTGAAAGACACATGGGTGTTTTACAAAACAAGGTGAGGAATCCAGCACAACCCGAGGGGAGTATGATTCAAGGCACTGTGAGCGATGAGATTAGTAACTTTATAGCCGAGTATTTGGCCATGGCAAAGCCTATTGGACTTCCCACCTCTAGGCATGAAGGGAGGCTTGAGGGAAAAGGAACAATTGGCTCCAAATCGGTCACACCTCCTCCAGAAAGCCTTCTACAAGCACACTTGTATGTGTTGCATCATATTCCGGTAGTTCATCCTTTTTTGAGTGAGCATTTTGATATATTGCGTGCAAAACATCCTTCTAAAGGGGATAGGGCATTTATGCAGTTGCATAACAAGACGTTTATTAATTGGTTTCATAATCGAGTAATATGCGAAGAACTAAAGGGTGTATCCGAAATTGTTAAGTGGTTACCTTTTGGTCCTCGTGATGATGTCAACAAATATGAGGGTTACGATGTCAATGGCTTCACATTTTGGACTGAGGGTCAAGACAAGAAGACATCGTATCTACAGAATAGTGGGGTTTCTATTTTGGCGTCATCTACATTTTACGCGAGTGCGAAGGATCAAGCGCCGGTTGATGCTAAATTGGTATACTACGGGCGGGTACATGAAATATGGGAGCTTGACTACTCTACTTTCAATATTGGTCTTTTCAAATGTAAGTGGGTAGATAATAATCGACGATACATTAAAAATGACGACCCTTGTGGATTCACTCTTGTAGACTTAGCTCGTTTGCGTTATAGTGAGGAGCCATTCATACTAGCTACACAAGCCAAGCAAGTATTCTACATTGTCGACCCGTCTTATAAAAAATGGACCATTTTTGTACCGGGAAAAAGAAGTATCCTTGGTATAGGTGATGTTGAGGATGAGGAAGAATATGATGCATTTGAAGACTCCCCTTCCTTTATCAATCCAAAATCAGTGGATCAAGATGATGTAGATGATGTAGATGTTGGTTATATGCGTGTAGATCACACGGAAGGAATACATTTGAATTAAGTGATTCACAAGGTATGAATTTAAAGCTTTGTAAAGTTTTTTTGGCACTTGGTTTGTTTTGCATGAAACATTGCACATAACACTATTTGTTATATATTATTGTGTTGAACGTATTAGAATTGTTTTAGTCATATTCTTAATATTACTTAGCTTATGTTCTAATATTTTTCTATTCATACTCTTTCAGGTACTGATATACAATGCATCTATTCAGAGACGAAATTGTCCCCGAGATTGAGACCTCGGATAATGAGCATTGTAGTTATGATAGTGAAAAAGACCAAATTGTGAGATACGAGCGTATGGCTGAAGACGCTCCACCGATTGACAATGATTTTGAAACTGAAGACGCCCGACCAATGGATGCTCCCACTACCAGTAAGAAAAGAAAAGGGCGAGGTCCTACGAAAAACCTCAAAGTCACAGAACCCATGCATTTGGAATACAATGCATTGGGTCAACCCTACGGAAAATGGCGTAGGCAATATGGAAAACAAGTGGGTCTATGTATCCGCAAGCTTTTCATATTGCACGCATGGAACGAGGTTCCAGAGGGTTTGAAGAACTCTCTATGGAATGATACTGTGGTAAGCAACTTTACTATTTTTACTCATTTATTTTCATTTTAAAATTAATTTGATTGACAGTAATAAATATAAATTTTTTTTGTAGAATCTTTTCCACATCGAGAGCGATGAGGACAAGAAGAATGTGTTTCTTTCAGCTGTTGCTGAAAGATTCAGAGATTTCAAATCCAAGCTAGTAACTAGCTGGATTACGAAGAGGCGTGCCCGTACGTCCAAAAAGGTCAAAACGGGATACGAAGGTGGAGAACAATCACCTTCGAAGATGCCCTACGACATATGGGGGCACATATCGAAGAGGGATTGGGAGGCCTTTGTTTCCAAAAGAACAACTCCTATAGAAGTTGTAAGTATTTCATATTATATTATAGTATACCAATTTGAATTTACTTATTTTGATTCAGTCATTAAACAAATACATGACATTCGATTTCTATTGATTAATTAGGAAAAGCGTGGTAAAGCTTCTGATTCTGCAAGCAAAAGGAAGTTTTACCATCGCTTGGACCAGAAAACGTATGATGAGGTCCGAAAAGAGTGGGTGGATGCGGGTTTATAACCCAGTCAAAGTTCATCCACGCCCTCTTCTACGACTACCTCCGCATCCGTGAATACTCCTGCTGGAGATCGGGTGCGTGATTGGTATTGCGGGCTTCATTCTCGAGATGCAAGTGGTAAATTTACCATTAATGATCCGGGAACGAAGAAGGTTGCTGATGCTGTGGTGAGTTTTGAAATTATTAAGTATATTCTTGGTTTGTTTTGTATTCTTTGGCTTTGATGTACTTATACTAATTTCTATATATGTAACTTTTTATTTGAACAGATGGGCTGGAAGGAAAAATAAGCTACGGGGGAGTTCACCCCAAGAGGCAATGTTGACGCATAGCATATGGTCTTAGGGAAAGACCACAGTGGGCGGGTAATCGGAAAAGGAGGCGTCCGCGTGGGGTTACAGAAGGCATTCGGCAAAGAGTGTGTTGCTACTCAATCCCGAACGGCGTTGCGGGATGAAGTAGCAACCCTTCGAGCGAAGATTGCGAAGGACGTTCTCGCCAAGCTGGCCGCCGTGTTGCAGAAGATGGGAGCACCCATTGTGGACTTGGCAAACCTGATTGTCGAGGATCAGGAAAGTCAACATGGGGATCCTAACGCTTTGGTCGAGCCAACACCCGAGCCCATTATCCCCGTAGCACCCCAGCTCATTACTAATACCCCTGAAGGGGAAAACCCCACACCGGAGAACATAAACTCCGTTGCTCAAAATCCGGAGCCAACTCCAGAGCCAGTGCTACAGGTACATAGTTTTTAAATATATAAGCACTTATTAATTTAAACTGCAATGCGTTTTAATATTTTATTATGATGCTTATTATACTAAACGACTAAATTTTCAGGAGGCGACTCCTTGTTCTCTTTTGCTGCCTCAGTTAGGTGTTCCTAGTGATGGCGACTTAACTGTGATTGCTTATGGTGTGGCCCAGCCAAACAAAGAGGGCCAAACAGTGCATTCAATGCCTGTTACAAGTGGCCACATCAGTGTGGCCGTGGAAACTATTGTAAAGGGGTTTGAAGATTTCTCACTCCTGGTTCCAATGCCAGCATGGAGCCTTGAGAAACTCTCACACGCTCTAGGTAGTTTCATCACATGGCCATATGCTTGGGTCCGATTCACTAACATGGTAAGAATCATTTGTACCTTTTTTTTTATTTTTTTAATTGCATGCTCACACTAATTTAATTGTATAAATTGAAATAGCAAAAGAGTCCAAAGGGATCTTGCAGAGAGGTCGGTTCCTTAGCAAAGGTGTCGACTGGGTCAAAGTCGATGCCAAGCACTCCAATTTTGACTGATGAGGAGCTAAAAGATCTCTCTCAAGATTGCAAATGGCTGCATTATTGTGCATCTCGCATAAGTGAGGAGGACCCACTCATTCTGAACCTGCTGAAGGAGCAATACTGCTTTTTAGAGAGCCCGCTTGTAATTATTGGTCCTAGTGACATCGGGAAATTTTTGAGAGGAGAGATGTTGAACGTATGTCTTTTCCATGTCTACATGAGGTGATGTTCATTATCTTACAAGTTAGGCATTGTTGTTTAATTGTTTTAATGACCGAATTACTAACAAAATTTTCTTATTTGTGAGTTTAGTGCGGCTTACGAGGAGCTAAATTCTTGCGAACCTCCAACAAAAATTGGATGGTTTTGTCCTGAGTCGATTTCGGGTAGTAAATGTGTAAATGATCCAGATGACGTCAGAGCATACATTCAGACTGCTTTGACAAATTCCCTTGCATCTAAACACACATTCATTCTGCCTCCATATGTGGAAGAGTAAGTTTTATTTTTGAAATTGAACTTATCTTTTGATTTTTAAAGTCACCTAATCTCTAATTTGTTGATTTTAAATTTGCGTTTGTAGTTTGCATTGGATAATTTTGATCATATGTCCTTTAATGAACACTGTGCACATCTTCGACTCATTACAAAAACCTCAAAGCCAGCCTCGTAACACAAAATTCAAAGTGTTGTTGAATGCGTACGCAATATTAATTATTTTACCAAGTTGATTTAATTAAGTGTTATATAGATATATAAATAGTATTACTTTTCCCATGCGTTTCAGCACAATGAAAAAAGGGCGTGGACAAATGGGATCTACATCCAGAGCCACATTTCCAAAATGGACAGCAATAAAGGTACACAAATTCGATGTTATGCGTTTTTAACCGTTTTTGGCACTTTCGCGCGTAAAGTAGCTCAAACTTGGTTTCTTTTGCACGAAACTTGGCACACAACACTATTTGGTATATATTATTGTGTTGAAGTTTTAAAAATTGAAAATCATAGTCATATGCTAGAAATTACGTGTTAAGTTGCGATTTTATGCGTTTTTAAGCGTTTTTGTCAATTTCGCGCGTAAAGTAGCTCAAACTTGGTTTGTTATGCACGAAACTTGGCACACAACACTATTTGGTATATATTATTGTGTTGAAGTGGTTAGAATTGAAAATCATAGTCATATGCTAGAAATTACGTGTTAAGTTGCGATTTTATGCGTTTTTAACCGTTTTTGGAACTTTCGCGCGTAAAGTAGCTCAACCTTGGTTTGTTTTGCACGAAACTTGGCACACAACACTATTTGGTATATATTATTGTGTTGAAGTTTTTAGAATTGAAAATCGTAGTCATATGCTAGAAATTACGTGTTAAGTTGCCATTTTATGCGTTTTAAACCGTTTTTAACACTTTTGCGCATAAAGTAGCTCAAACTTGGTTTTGATGCGAAACCGGGGCTGATTAAGGACTCTAACAAACATAACTACTTCTGTGCTTAATCATAAAGCGCGTACATTACATGTCAAATTAGAACAGAAAACAAAACAACCTATATATTCTAAGTATCGGCTTTATTACAAAACTATTGAGCAGGGGACCTCGTAGCTGAGTTTGTGGATTCTGTGAGTACTATCAACATGGTTCTTGGACGTTGACTTCATGGTCCATGTACAGAGATGCCATCCTCCAAGTTCCCACGTCCATTTATGTAGTAGGTAGTGTCATCGGTGCTGTGCAAGGTGGGCTGACAGGCGGATGGTCGTTTTGTTTGTTCTGTGGCTGTTGAACAGAATTCTTGTTTCAGTTTTGCTCAAATGTTGCTGTGATGTTCCTCATTGCTTCCTCCTGACTATGCCATGTTTGGACATTCATGTTTGCTCTAGATTGAATCTGGCCTTCCTTATTTGACACGTTCAAATCAGTAGGTGCAGCAGTGGGGGTAGTCATCAAGTCAGTAAGTATCAAACAAGTAGGTTGTTCAGCCGTGTACTCTTCTTGGCTTGTCTTTGCTTGGTTTGTCTTGATTTGTGGGCTTTCCATATTTAGATCCATATTTGGATAACAAAAACTACAAATGATCATGAAAAGAACACGAAACAAACACAAACACTTAGACAATTCTAATCTAGCAAACTGTCGAGCAGCCCTCCTTCAGCTCAGCTTCTAGGAGTCCAAGGGGATAGTTAGAATGGTTTAAGGACCTTGATAGCTAGATCCAAGTACCGAGATTCCATTTCCACTTTAGCCTAGGTCCTGGATGCATAGGTTTAGTCTCCACGTGTCGTGCAAGGTGGTCTGGTCACTAGTTTGCTGCTGTGTCGTTAGGTCTGTATACAGCCTTGTGTGGGCTCCTTTGGTATCTTCATTTCATACAACCACATTTGTATCAGACTTGCTAGAAATTATTGGTATATATTATTGTGTTGAAGTGGATAGAATTGAAAATCATAGTCATATGCTAGAAATTACGTGTTAAGTTACGATTTTATGCGTTTTTAAGCGTTTTTGTCAATTTCGCGCGTAAAGTAGCTCAAACTTGGTTTGTTATGCACGGAACTTGGCACACAATACTATTTGGTATATAATATTGTGTTGAAGTGGTTAGAATTGAAAATCATAGTTATATGCTAGAAATTACGTGTTAAGTTGCGATTTTATGCGTTTTTAAGTATTTTTGGCACTTTTGCGCGTAAAGTAACTCAAACTTGGTTTGTTATGCACGAAACTTGGCACACAACACTATTTGGTATATATTATTGTGTTGAAGTGGTTATAATTTAAAATCATAGTCATATGCTAGAAATTACGTGTTAAGTTGCGATTTTATGTGTTTTTAACCGTTTTTGACACTTTCGCGCGTAAAGTAGCTCAAACTTGGTTTGTGTTGCACGAAACATGGCACAAAACACTATTTTGTATATATTAATGTGTTGAAGTGGTTAGAATTGAAATTCGTAGTCATATGCTAGAATTTACGTGTTAAGTTGCCATTTTATGCGTTTTTAACCGTTTTTCACACTAACATCTATTTTCTCTTAGTGCTTTCAACAACCTTCTTCTTCCGTTGACTGCGGCTACTACGCGCTGCGTATATGGACAATATTATAAAATCCGTGAAGGAGTTTGGAGTCGAAAATATAGATGCCGTAAGTATTTGTTACGTTCTTAATTAAATATATTATTGGTAAAATCTAATGTTTCTATATTAATCTTTTATTTTTATATTATATTATAGGTTTTAAACGACATTTCGAGGGAAACACGCCCTTTGAGAAGTGGAGAGATGCGCGAATTAAAAGACAAGATTGCCGCGTATCTTGCTAATATTTGTCCTTGATAAATTGTAATTAGTATAGATTATTTTTTATACTTTAATGTATACTATATATATATATATATATATATATATATATATATATATATATATATATATATATATATATATATATATATATATATATATATATATATATATATATATATATATATATATATATATATATATATATATATATATTATATATATATATAAATATATATATATATATATATATATATATATATATATATATATATATATACATATATATATATATATATACATATATATATATATATATATATATATATATATATATATATGTACGTACATAATATTATATTATATATACGAGCGAGAGTTTATTATTACAAAGAGATTATTGTTGATTATCTGTGATTATCATTGGATTAAACACTGTTATTACATTGTATTATTATTGGATTATTATAAGGATAAAACGGAAAAAGAAAAAAAAACTAGAAGTATTTGCTGCGGTCAGGGGCAAAATCGCAGCAAATAATGCCCCACTTATTTGCTGCGGTTTTGCCTCTGACCGCAGCAAATACCCCTCCTTATTTGCAGCGATTTTGCCTCTGACCGCAGCAAATAATGCCCTTATTTGCTGCGGTTCTTAACCACAACATTTAACGTAGGACATTTGCTGCTATCGCTATGTCCTTATCGTGGAGATGGCCGCCGACTTGGCTTTTTCTTCTAGATTCCGTGCAGCACTTTTTTTTCATTACTTTATTTTGTATTATTTTTTTACTTTTATTTTTAATTAAATTCTTAGGGTTTATTTAGTGGTGAATAAGGGGGATTGGAGAGGAAGCCTTCTTGCGATAGGAGCACAAGGAGGGAGATTAAGAACCTCTTCTCCTTCCTTTTTCTTCCTCCATCTTCCTCTCCATTGAAAACCATCTTTAAGTCTTGTAAACTTTTAATTTCTTGTCATTTTAATTTCTTGTCTTTGATTTACTTTCTCTTTATATTAGTTTAATCTTTCTTTATCAAATTTGTATTAGTTTAATATTTTCTTGTCAAACTTTAATTGTTTTTCCTAGAAATTGTCATTTATTAAAAGTAGTATTGTTCTTCATATTTTTGTCTACTTGGATCTTTAATTGTATGTCTCATAGTTTAATTATTGTTTTTATCCTTGCAAATTTCATTATTATCATCTTTTATCATGCTTAGTTTGTTTCTAGGGTTTTTATTTATTGTTTTGTTTTATCTTGAATAGTGAGTAGATTATTTTTCTAGGGTTAGGGTTTAAACCTATAATTCAAGAATGATTTGATTATTAAATGTGTCTATGAAATTAGGATTAAAGTAATTGAATTGTGATAATAACCCTAAATTAAATATGCTTTGTTGGACTAGTCAATAGAACTAGCATATGATATTAGGATCAACTTTGTTTTAGGGTAAATTTTAGTTAAATTCTTATTAGTTCATTCAATAAAACTAGCGTGTAAGAATCGAATTAATAGGGTCTAAATCTAATAGTTTATCAACAGAACGAGAGTTTGAGATTAATAAGATCATATTTAATCACATCGTTAATCCGACCTTTCATAGACACTAATGATAGTTTGATCATATAAGAATTTAGGGGATTCCCGACATCCAAGATCTTTTCATCATACAGTTTAAACCAATATTTTCATTGCATTTTTAGTTGGTTAGACAAAAACCAATCAAATATTTTTTTTCCTTGAGCAATATAATTAGTAGAAATTAGCAAGTTTCTTGTCCTAGCTGCCTTGTGTTCGACCCGCATCTACACGTTCACCATGCGCTTGCGTTTAAATAAAATTTGCACATCAAGTTTTTGGCGCGGTGTACGTGTAGCAATACGGGTCAAACTTAGGGAAGCGAGTTAACTAGTTTGTTCTATTTATGACTACGTGACACGGATAATCAAAATAATTGGTTTAAGAATCTAACACTACTATAAGCAATAACTAAAATTATGTAAGTAAAACTAATAGATAAATCTAAGGCAATGATTAATACGAAGATAATAATAATATGGCAAATCTAGGGTGTCTGGAATCACCTAATTCTAACATGGGAGTCAATTACTCTCATGATTGTATGAATTTGAGTCTTTAGCATAGTTAAATATGAATCTCAAGTTTCCGCTTTATTGATCAATATCGGTTTAAGACCTTACTAGTATTAATCCTCAAACTTTTGTTTTATTGGCTAAACTATTAGGAATTTAACTTAAATATATCTCAAACCTAAAATAATCCTAATCTTAAACTTTCGTTTTTTTGAAAAGATTAATAATGATATTTAAACTAAAATTCATTAAGCATAGGTTTAATCATAGACCCAAAATTCACACAATTAATCGATAAAATATCATTCCATGCTTCGAATTAGGGTCAATCCCTTAACCTTAGAGAAGGAAACAACTCACTAGACATGGTAATGAACATGCAATTAATGATGATTGAAAACCTAAGTGACATACTACACATGAAAATAATGAATAATTCAACACCAAAAGACAAGTAATGAAGTAATAAATCGAGAATAATTACTAATGGAGATGAACATAAATGTAAATTACAATAAAAAGTAAACATAACAATGGAGTTTTTCAACAATGAAAGCTCTAAAAAACACAAAGGAAAATTTCTGAAATTAAAAACTAAGAAGAAGATCATAACTAAAAGTAACTACCCCAATTTATACTAAAACCTAATTATTGGGCGTTTTCCTAAAAGTAACTGATAGTGTCTATTAAAAATAAATGTAAAATAAAAATAAATATTAAAACTATGACGAAAAATCGTCAGTAACTGAGCAGAGGGAAAACGCCGACTCAATAGTCATGGTCTTCAACAAAAAGCCGAGTCGGGTTTTAATGAATGCATAAGCATACCCAAATATCATAAAAATTAACCCGTTTACTCCCAAATAATACAACTATCGTAAACTAGAGTAAATGAATTAAAAACAAGCCTAAACCACCTCTAAACTTCATCAAAGGAGCATAAAAATAAGCACAATAAGTGCAAATAATTGCACTTATCAAACTCCCCCATGCTTAACCTTTGCTCGTCCTCGAGCAAATCAAGGTGATAAAAATATGAAAATCATGGTTAAGATACGGTCTCCAAATCCTAAGCTACTTCTTATGCCTCCATTTCCTAAACCCAACTAATTCCAGATGTTCACCAAGAGTCCAAATATCCTTGTCTCTTGTCCCCTTCACTTGGCTAACAATACACAACACAAACAAGAGTACAAATAATAAGTACCAAAGTGCTAATACTTCAACCTCCTTATGACTCCTAAAGAACATGAGAAAAGTAAAATCCTTCTCTTATAGCTCCCACATCTTATGTCGCCAACTCCAAGTAAAAAATCAAGTGCATGAATATTTAAATCTCTCTTTTTCTCTAATTTTGCCTAGGAACTCATAGTTGGGTTTTTGTCCTAGCTACTCATTATTTTTTCAATTCTCACTTGCTTACCCACTCAATGCCGCTTTTTTGCCGAGGTCGCCCTTTCGGGTTTTCAACCTAGCTGGACTTATCTCTTTTTAAGCATTTTTTTTCTTTTTCCCTTTTCAATGAAAAACAAAGTACAAATTTAGCTATAATCAAATTGAAACTACAATGCATATAGCAACTAAACTATACAAAAAATGTGGAATGAACAAGTAAGCAATAGGTTTCCCCATGCTTGTTTTTCATGATGAGTATTAGCAAGAGGGTTTTCTGCAACCCTTATAAGTATAGGGTCTTTAATAACCGTGGATATGACAATCAAAGCACAAAAAAAGTAAAGAATGCAGCCTACTTAATGAAACTACAATGTTGAACGGGGATAGCACCATCAGTTACAACATTACCTCTTAAAACATGAAACACCGACTCTACATATGACTCCCCAAAAGTAAGAGGCTTTTTATCTTAGTCTCCCTTTCTCTTATAAAATAATCTCACATGTAAACCAATAAAAATACCAAACCCCTTATCAACCTGATACCCATCCCAACACACAACTCCATCATCACAACTACAACATTATGTCCCAAAATAAACACCCAAGCTCCATAACTGTAAGGCTCATCTAATGGAGCTCTTAGATCTCACAATCTAAGAACTTACTTTAGATCAAAGAGGATGGGGGCTTATTTTTGGTTAAAATTTCTAGCTCATATACATGCAATGGTTAACAAGAGATGATGTGCAAGAATCTAAGTGAGGATAGCTAGGTGGGTCAAGGTGTGACAATATACTAGAGCTAGAATATAGATAAAGATGAGAGTAGAGATAGGAGTAAAAGTATATCTACAAACGTCGCGACAAAGGAGGAACAATAATAGCAGCTGATGAACACTCACTGTCCTTTTGCCTTAACCTCCTCCACAGGTTATTGGCTAGCATTCTCTCTCTCTTTTTTTTAATCATTTTTTCATGTTTTCATTTTTTTCGGGGTAAGGGTAAAAAATAAGAAAAAAAAACAAAAATAATAATAAGAGCAATAAAAATTCTAACCTAAGAAAGCAATAAAAACTAACTAGGAAACCAATAAATGCTAAACTAAGAAAGCAATAAAAATCTACACTAGAAAAGCAATAACAATCTACACTAACAGGTGTAAACTCCCCCCCCATACTTATCAAAAGCATTGTTCTCAATGCTTTACAGCATAGCAAAAGGGACATGACATTGAAAACGTAAGCACACAGATAGGGGAAGTCTAAAAGTATATGACCTTTAGTGGGCACGGCGGAAAAAAGAGAATGAACTCCTTTGAGTTCGCCTAGCAGCTAGCTCAGCCTCTTGCTCTCTCTCTCTTTGAGCATCCATCTCAGAGATGCTGACTCTTGGGTCGACATAAGGTTGCCCAGAGAAGTGATTCATATGGGCCTCTTAGGCAATCCACATAGATTGAAGATGTGTATCAAGACTATACATTCCCTATCATATGAGTCTTGGAATGTCTAAAAATTGTCGTCCTGTCTATCTAGTTGAGCCCCAAACTCATCGAAGCGACTCTCTATATTAGAAAACCGGTCATCATACTGATTCCAGTCGAAACCAGAGTCGACGACAGGGCTATGCTACCTGTACTCCTATTCCTCTTTAGGAACGTACTCCTCCTCCTCTTCCTCATCATCGCCCTCATCCTCATCTAAATTAATGGGCATTCTTGCAGCAATATGAGCTTGGTCTACGGGGCGCTGGAGGGAGTACTGATAAGTGGTGTTGCACAAGGACTCAGCAGTGTCCTGTGCACACACATCGAATAAGGTATAACTAAGAAGCAGGGCGGTGGTCCGTGTATTGCAGGAAGCGCTGTCTAATTCAGCACAAGCGTTTAGTATCTCTAAGCCTAAGTACCAGACTAATAAGGTGATCATCCCACCGATTGCTATCTTCCCTTTGGTGGTGCTTTGTATGGATAAACAACGCCCCACAAAAATGTCTACCCAGTCGGGGGTCCCCTGGTCGTCACAAACAAATGGCTTGAGGCAGGCTAGCTCAGTGTTGGAGACACTCCCTGGTTCCCTTTGGCCAAAGATGGTCATGGCAAGAAACTGAAAAATGTACCGGAGGGGGGGATGATAAATTTGTGATAGTTTGTTACCATAGGTTTTATATGGGCAATTAACTGTACTGGCCAACCAAAAGCCTTTAATGACCTTCTCCTTAGGGACAACATACTCAGCATCCCTAATTACCCAGTTGAATGCCCAAGCAATGTCGTGGTAGGGCATGGTGTACACATAATTAAAGGCATGAAACACACAATATTTACCCTCAGAAGACTCATGACGAGTCAGGGTCGAAAGGAACTCTAGTGTTAGCCTCGGGTATACTTGAGCGGCCACATTCATGAATCCATGTATGCCCCGCCGCTCAAGGAGGGTATGGACGCCATTGAATAGGCCGAGGTCCCTAAGGACACTCTTGTCCACAAATTTCATGGGTAGGAGGACTCATTTTTTAAGCTCGCGAAAGATTTTTGTCTGCGAGGAGTCAAGTCTGCATTGCATAGTAGCAATGGATGAGCTACCTCTAGTTCTTTGAGGCCCAGCTGGCCTCGGTGGTGATGGAGGTCGTTCATACCTCCTTTGGCAGGAAGAAGACTCGTGCCTAGTTCTTTTTGATTTAAACAATTTGTTCATTTTAGAATTGAAAAGCAAAAATTGCATCTATCCACCACAAAAAACAATTGATCCTCAAGACTATGCAAACCGCACAATTAAGACTAAGATACCCTAACCTAGAACACTAAGCAACTTAATATCTATAAAATTCCAAAAAACCAAAAGGAAATAAAGAGTGAGAGTAATTATACCTTCTAATTGATTGAGTAATGAAATTGCTTTAGAATCCTAGTAGATCTCCAAGAAATGATGAATTCTTCAACCCACAATTGCTCCTTGAATGCTAAGTTATGGAATAGTTGTGAGGAAGAAGATGAAGATGGAGATTAGGGATAAGTGTTTTAGATTGAAAGAGAGAAAGTGAAGAGGATTGAGTGAAAAGATGGGGGCGTGGAAATGGGGGTTTTATAAAGAAATTTGTATCTACAGTTTGAAAAGACCCCATTTTGGCGACAACATCTCTCGTCGAGTCGGCGTTTTTGTCGGGTCCCGATAAAGCCGACTCAGCTTTTGACCGAATCACGCCCATTGACCTTTTCCATTTTCTTTTTTTAGATGCACTTTTCCATAATCTTAAGCCGACTCGGGTTTTTATCAATTGGTGCCTATGCCGAGTCGGCGTTGTTCACTACCTCAAACACCTATTTGCATCATTTTTTTTACTACACATAAAATTAAATTAAAAGCACAGTAATAAATGAATAAAAAGTAAAGATTAAAAAAATAAAAATAATGAAAATGACACTATAGAATGTACAAAAATACGGGTTGCCTTCCCAAAAGCGTGTGTTTAACGTCTATAGCTCGACGTGGCTCGACCTAGTTAACTAGGCTCGATACACAAGACCTCTAAGGTCTCAATCGGTTCTCCGACATGATAATGCTTAGCATGATGACCACTCACGTTGAAGGTGTTTCTTGGCCCTTGAACCTTTATGGGGCCATGTGGAAAAACTTTGGTCACCTTAAATGGTCCCGACCATTTAGACTTTAATTTACCGGCAAAATATTTTAGGCGGGAATTATATAGTAGCAATGAATCTCCGACTTTAAATTCTTTTCTGTTTAGCCTTTGATCGTGCCATCTTATGGTCTTCTCTTCATAGAGCAAGGCACTCTCATAGGTTTCAAGACGAATTTCATCAAGGTCATGCATATATAACGGTCTCTTACTACCTGCGACTTTGAGGTCAAAATTGAGGGTCTTAAAGGCCCAATGGAACTTATGCTCCAACTCTACGGGGAGGTGACAATGCATCCGAAAAAGAGTCTTAATGGTGTAGTCTCGATAGGGGTCTTAAAAGCTGTCCTATAAGCCCATATGGCATCATCAAGCTTGTCGGACCAGTTCTTTCGGGACTTATGTACAGTTTTCTCAAGACTAAATTTAAGTTCTCTGTTTGACACCTCGACTTGACCACTAGTTTGGGGGTGATTAGGTAAAGCAAACCTGTGCAACACCCTATACTTTCTAAGAAGCGACTCAAACTTATGCTCGATGAAGTAGGTCCCATTGTCACTTATGACTATGCGGGGGCAACCAAAACGTGAAAATATGACTTTTAAAGAACATGGTCACAACCCTCGCATCATTAGTCTTGGTGGCAATGGCCTCCACCCACTTGGAAACATAATCAACAGTAACCAGAATATATTTGTTCCCAAAGGATAAAGGGTAAGGACCTTGAAAATCAATGCCCCACACATCAAAAATATCAACAGCTAGAATCGGGGACATAGGCATATCATTAGCTTTAGGTAGGTTGCCAACTCGTTGGAAACGATTACAAGTCTTGACATAGGCCTGCATATCTCTAAAGAGCGTGGGCTAATAGAATCCACATTGAAGAATCTTAGATAAGGTCTTTGATGCAGCTGCATGCCCACCGCAAAGAAAATCATGACATTGTTTTATGATAGAATGTACCTCAACCTCGGGAACGCAACAGCGCAGCATGCCGTAGCATAAGACTTAAACAACAGTGGATCATTCCAATAGTAGTATTAGAGATCATGGATGAACTTCTTGCCATAGTGGGTGGAGTGATCTATGGGTAGTACTCCACTAGCCAGGTAGTTCGCTATATCGGCGACCAGGGAGTCTCATCAACAGCTGCAAGATTCATTATCTGTTCTAGAAAAGAATTATCAATGTTAGGCGTACCTGACACCTCATCTATAACCAGTCTGGATAAATGATCAGCCGTTGAATTCTTTTCTCTCTTTTTATCAGTTATCTGTAGGTCAAACTCTTGGAGTAGTAATATCCATCTTGTCAATCTAGGTTTGGAATCTTTCTTGTTCAACAGAAATTTAAGAGTAGAATGGTCCGTGTACACAATGATCTTAGACCCTATCATAAAGGATTAAACTTTTCCAAAGCATAGACCACTGCCAGAAGCTCTTTTTCTTTTGTTGCATAGTTAACTTGTGCCTCATTCAGTGTTTTGCTAGCATAGTAGATGTCGTGCAGCTTGCAATCCTTTCTTTGCCTCAGCATTGTCCCTATCGCATGATCACAAGCATCACACATAAGCTCAAATGGCAGGCTCCAATTTGGGGGCTAGATTATCGGCGTTGAGATAAGTGCCTTTTTCAACTTTTCAAAAACATGCAAACCATCATCAGAAAACATAAAAGGTACATCCTTGGCTAAGACCTCAATTAGAGGTTGAGCTATCTTAGAAAAATCCAGTATAAACCGTCTATAAAAACCAGCATGCCCTAAAAAACTACGGATCTCCTTCACATTGATAGGAGGGGGTAGCTTTTGAATAACCTTAACCTTTGCTCTATCAACCTCAATACCTTGACTCGACACCATATGACCAAGAACAATCCAATTTTTGTACCATAAAATGGAACTTCTCTAATTCAAAACTAAATTGTCTTCTTCACATATAACAAGCACTTTCTCCAGATTGGCTAAGAAATCTTCGAAAGATTTGCCATACATGGAGAAGTCATCTATAAAGACTTATAATCAATGCACATGTGCTACCCTGTGACTTTCCTAATGAGTATCAGTTCATTCTTATCATTCTCTATGACAGTCTCATTACCCTTTTTAGGGACAACCTGTACTGGGAATAGCCAATTACTATTAGAGATAGGGTAGATGATCCACGCATTCAACAGTTTTAAAACCTCTTTCTTAACTACCTCCTTCATATTGGGATTGAGTCTCTTATGTCCCTCTATGGAAGGAGCGGCACCGGGTTCCAAGTTTATCCTATAGGTGCATATAGAAAGGCTAATTCCCTTGATGTCATCAATAGTGTACCAAATGGCTTTTCTATGTTTTCGCACAAGGTTGACCAAGTGGTCTAAATCGATGCCATTGAGTTTACTATTGACGATGATCGGGTATGTGGAGTTACCACCCAAGAAAGTATATTTCAAACTAAAAGGGAGAATTTTCATTTCTACCTCAGAAGGTGTGCCACTCTCCTTGTTCATTTCCAGGGATACTAAAGACCCTATACTTATAAGGTTGACCAAGTGGTATAAATTAGGTACATATATTCATTACGGACTGGGGCACTCAAAACGTTTTTGTGCTTTGATTGTCATATCCAAGGTTACTAAAGACCCTATACTTATAAGGTTTGTTGAACACACTCTTGCTACTCACCATGAAAAGCAAGCATAGGGGAACCTATTGCTTGCTTATTCATGTTTTCTATTCCACATTTTTTTTATAGTTTAGCTAGTATATGCATTGTAATTTCAATTTCAGTATAGCAGAATTTGTACTTTGTTTTTCATTGAAAAGGGAAAAAAATACTTGAAAAGAGATAAGTCCATCTAGGTTAAAAACTCAAAAGGACGACCTAGTAAAAAGAGCGGCATTGAGTGGGTAAGCAAGTGAGAATTGAAAAAATAATGAGTAGCTAGGACGAAAACCCAACTATGAGTTCCTAGGAAAAATGAGAGAAAAAGAGAGCTTCAAATATTCATGCACTTGATTTTGTACTTGGAGCTGGTGACATAAGAAGTGGGAGTTATAAGTGTAGGAATTTTCTTTTCTCAAGTTCTTTAGGAATCATAAGGAGGTTGAAGTATAGGGACTTTGGTACTTGTTATTTGTACTCTTGTTTGTGTTGTGTTGTGTTAGCCAAGTGAAGGGGACAAGATATAAGGATATTTGGACTCTTGGCAAACACTTGGAATTAGTGGGGTTTAGGAAATTGAGGCATAAGAAGTAGCTTAGGATTTGGAGACCGTGTCTTAACCATGATTTTCATATTTTGTTTTCACCTTGATTATCTCGAGGATGAGCAAAGGTTAAGCATGGGGGAGTTTGATAAGTGCATTTATTTGCACTTATTGTGCTTATTATTATGCTCCGTTGATGAAGTTTAGTGGTGTTTTAGGCTTGTTTTTAATTCATTTACTATAGTTTACGATAGTTGTATTATTTGAGAGTAAACAGGTTAATTGTGATGATATTTGGGTATGCTTGTGTATTCATGAAAACCCGATTCGGCTTTCTAATGAAGACCATCGTCGCCGAGTCGGCGGTTCCCCTCTCCTCAATTACTGACGGTTTTTCTTCATATTTTTAATATTTTATTTTTGTTTTAAATTTATTTTTAATAGAGACTAGCAGTTACTTTTAGGAAAAAGCCCAATAATTAGGTTTTAGTATAAATTGGGGTAGTTTTTAATTATGACTTTCTTCTTAGTTTGTGACGACCAAGGGACCCCCGACTAGGTAGACATTTTTGTGTGGCGGTGTTTATCCATACAAAGCTCTAGCAAATGGAAGATTGTAATCGGTGGGATGATCACCTTGTTAGTGTGGTACTTAGGCTTAGAGATACCAGACGATTGTACTGAATTAGACACCACCATCACCATCTATTATGATAAGCCCACTCTCAGGCGGGTCCGCTTCCCACAATACACGGAGCACCACCCTGCTCATTAGTCATACCTTATTCGATGTGCATGCACAGTCTGTTGAGTCCTTGTGCAACACCACTTATCAGTATTCCCTCTAGCACCCTGTAGACCAAGCTCCTATTGCTACAGGAGTGCCCATCAATTTAGATGAGGATAAGGGCGATGATGAGGATGACGAGGAGGAGTACGTTCCTAAAGAGGAACAAGAGTACAGGGCACATAGCCCTGTCGTCGACTCTGGTTTCGACTGGAATCAGTATGACGAGCGGTTCTCTAATATAGAGAGTCGCTTCGATGAGTTAGGGGGTTTACTGGATAGACAGGACAACAATCTGCATACGTTCCAGGAGTCAATTGATGGGGACATGTATAATCTCGATACGCATCTTCAGTCTATGTGGATTACTTAAGAGGCCCAGATGAATCACTTCTCTGGGCAACCTTATGTCGACTCATAGATGGAGGCTCAAAGAGAGAGAGAGCAAGAGGCTGAGCTCACTTCTAGGCGAACTCGAAGGAGTTCATTCTCCTTTTTTCTGTCGTGGCCACTAAAGGTCATATACTTTTAGACTTCCCCTATCTAAGTGTGAATGTTGGTAGGAGGTAGAATACTCTCTAGAGGCGGGTGAATAAAGAGTATAGGCGTTTAAAATTTTTTTCTGGAAGAATATCTCAAGAGATTGAGTGACCTTTCAAAAGTGTTTTCTAAGAAAGTTTATAGGTTGAGTAATAAAACTATAACGTATGTGCGGAAAATAAAATTTAAAGAATAACACACGATATGTTAACCAGGTTTGGTTCTAAACAACCTACTCCCCGCCTAAGGGTTCTCTTTCAACCCGTAGGATTTCAACGCCTTTTATTAATCCGACTTTAAGACAAACTAGAAGATCTCACTACCTTCTCTCACCACGTTCTTCCCCTTGAAGATTCGTCTTACAAGTCCCTTTAATAAAAGCAAATCCCAATCTCTCAATAGAGATTACAAGTTGAACACTTTGAAAATTATTCTAAGTTAGGCGTATTATACTATGAAATAATCTAACTCTTTTTTAACACTTAAGCCTATTACAAATTGTAAGAGCTAGATAAACTAAGAATTACAACTCTTTTTAATACTTAGAGAATATTAGATCTTAAGGCAAGAGAGAAAGATGTAAGAAGAGGTGCATAGAGGTGTATTCTTAATTCTTAAATGAAGCCTTGTATATATAGATGTTACGCCTCAACATCTCCTTCAAGAGTAAGAAAGCTTCATCCGTTAATTTTGTTGATCTGGATATTTTGTGCCAGTCTTCAAGACCTTGAGCTTTATTTCAAACTGATGTGTACTGACAGCTAAGATAATTTCGTCATTGTGTGCTGTAATTTGTTTCTAATAACCAATGTTGTGCCTCCACGTTAGTACTCATACAAGATAATGAAAAACTAAGCAAAACCAGATTAATCAAAGTGTAAATACTTATTCAAATTAATTTCTATTTTTAGCATTAATTTGCTTAACAACTTAATTTAATTAAAATATTAACGTGTACTATATATAACCTAACGTGTATAAGCCTGTACTATAGATATTTAATCATCCAACTATTTTAAGCACATATTTTTTATATTCAATTTCAAATATTCAAACGTTAATAACAAACTGTGTAATAATATATTCAAATTTAGTTTCAATATTTTCACTTATTGAAATAATTCAAAGATAATTTTAATAAACCTTGACCTATTATGATATTTCAAATATAATTTTTAATGAACCTTGACCTATTAAAATATTTCAAATATAATTACAAAACTGACCTTATTATAAACGTAATTACCTTCAAGACGTTGAAACTAATTTCAAGACATATAAATTTAACCATAAGATAACCTTACGTCATTTAAGCATATTCCAATAATTCAGACTTAAACATAAAACAATTATTCAATTTATATCCAATATGATTTTAGACTAACTTAAACAACTAAATTTAATTACTTAATTTATTTGTTTAATCAATATGTGTTTTGAATTATAATAATTTAAGAGAGTTGAGTCTTCAATCTCTCCCTTGATTAAAGTCAAAAACATATTTTCCTAAATCATATTACTAAGTTAACATGAATTGAAAAACATGATAAGTATAACATGATATCATCAACCAAAATGTTTTCAAGGCTTTGAAAACAGTTTCAAAACAAAACAATATAAAAACAAGATAATATAAACCAATAAATTTTCATGCTTGTTATTATCACAAACCAATACGGTTTCATGCTTCATTATCCATGCGTGCAAACAAATATCTAATCACGATACATGCAAAGACTTTTAAAATCAAAATGTATGATGATGTATCATGATTATCAAAATAAATATATGAATATCAATAATCAACAATAATCAACAACTAAGAACGTATCATCATGAACAATAATCAGTAATTATAATCATATCATCAAACATGTATCATCAAGTAACTATGTTTAAGAATTAAGATAAACAATCAACAAAATAAGCAACAGATCAATAAGTATTATCAATTTTCTCCCCTTATTAAAATAATATCTCCCGCTTTTTAATAAAACTAAACAGATTCAACCATGAAACATGAATGCATCCAGCAATAAACAATCATTATGCATTATCTAGCAAAACTAATATGCAATTAACAAAACTAATATGCAGTTAAAAATATGCAACATGCATGCAACACAAGCAAAGCATATAAGGCATAATACTGTACATAATTTCTCCCCCTTTTTGACTTTCATAAAAAAGCAAACAAGGAGTAAAGTGTTGGCATTGTTAATCAAAATAAGAAAATATTGTTTACCGAAATTAAAAAAAATTGTTTATCAACCAACAACAAATAAAATTACTTCCTGGATAAGGTCTTCCTTTTCTTGGAAGGTTTGGTTTGGCCAGGGGAAGTAGTAACTTCAATGGTTGGTGAAATGGTTTGAATTGGAGTTGCATCAACAGCTTCTGGATTTTCTTCTTCTTCCTTCTCTGCCTCCTTCTTCTCTTTTTCCTTCTCTTTATTGGCAACCTCTTTATCTCCCGCTTTCTCCTTTACCTCCTACATCACAACATCTTCTTGTGGCTTAGCAGAAATGTCCTCATCAACATCTTCTTCTACCACCACATCCTCAACTACCATACCTGTCATTTCTTTCATAAAAGTGTCAAACATAAAAGTCAAAGTAGACACCTTATCATGCAAATCAAGTAAGGAAGTTTTCATTTCCCCAACCTCTAAGTCAAGAGACTCGAGGCGTTAAAGAGTGGTGTGCTCTTTAATTTGAGGTTCAAGACGAGAGAGCCGCTTACCATGGATCTTTTGCAGATCCTCTTTTTCAGATTAAGACAAATGTGAGTATAACTCGTACTTGCCATGGATTTTAAAAATTCCAAGAGGAGGGAGGATAGTGCTAGACAAAGATAAAGGACCAGAGTAATCTACTTCCTCTGATTCAGAGAGCAGATTAAAATGATCAAAGATTAATGTCAAGAGATTAGCATAAGGGAGTGAGCAATTATGAACATGAGAACTACAAAAACGTATTATTGAAAAGATAATAGAGGCATAATCAACGTTTTTAAGAGAGGCAATCTTCCACATCAAGATTAAAGGGGCATCTGTGACTAATTCACAAGATGAGTTGCAAGAGAAGACGGGGTTCTAACAAGAATATTATGCTGCAATTTACCACCTAAATTCAAGGCATTGTGGGTCATTTTTTTGGCAGAAGAGAAGTCAAAATAAGAATCAAGGATAAACATATCCATGGCATTTTGTAGTGCTAGAATGTTTGGAGTAGTATCATCAGCAACATTTGAGAATTTTAAAAGATCGTTGATTAGGGTTTTGGAGATAATAATCTCTTGGCCATGAACAAAACTTTTCAAGGCCGGATTGCCATCAATCTCAGTGAAAGACAAGTTAGAATAAAAGATTTTCACAAGAATAGGGTAAGAAGTAAAGCTAGGATCCAACAACTTACCGGGAGTTGATTGGATAAATGAAGAGATAATCTCAAAATCTTCAAATAAGAAAAAAAATTGTAGTCAAGAATATCAACGTATGATAAGGAATGATGTTTAAATGTATCAATCCAACAACCAAATGCTGTGTGATTTTCGAACCAGTGTTTTGGTACTTCTAAAGAATTTAGAGGTGAGGGAATGGTAGGGGTTAATGGTTCAGTCATTGGGATTTTGGATGATTCACCTTTTTCTGATTTTGTGAAGGATCGATTCATCTTTCTTTTGGGGGCCATCACTAGTGGAAAAAACCTCATTTACTGCGGTTTTTAGGCCATTATTTGCTGCGGTTTTGGCCACAAGCAATAGTGATAGCAGCAAATGGCCTACTTTAAATGCTGCGGTTAAAAACCGCAGCAAAAAGGGCACTATTTGCTGCGGTCAGCACCCAAAACCGCAGCAAATAAGTAACATTATTTGCTGCGGTTAGCCCCCAAAATCGCAGCAAATAATGCCACTTATTTGCTGCGGTTTTGGGGGCTGACCGTAGCAAATAATTTTTTTTTTTCCTTTTTCGTTTTATACTAATAATAATCCAATAATAATGTACAATGTAATAAAATTGATTAATCTAATAATAATCCAATGATAATCACAAATAATTACCAATAATCTCTTTGTAATAAAAAACTCTCGATCGTATATATAATATAATATTATGTACGTACATTATATATATATATATATATATATATATATATATATATATATATATATATATATATATATATATATATATATATATATATATATATATATATATACATTAAAGTCCTAAAAAATCTATACTAATTACAATTTATCAAAGACAAAAATTAGCATGATACGCGGCAATCTTGTCTTTTAATTCGCGCATCTCTCCACTTCTCAACGGGCGTGTTTCCCTCGGAATGTCGTATAAAACCAATAATATAATATATAATTAAAAGATTAATAAACATTAGACTTAACCAATAATAATAAATTTATGAATGTAACAAATACTTACGGCATCTATGTTTTCGACTCCAACCTCCTTCACGGAATTCAAGATATCGTCCACGTATTTGAGAGTAGTAGCCGCAATCAACGGAATTAGAAGGTTGTCGAAAGAACTAAGAGAAAATAGATGTTAGTGCCAAAGAAGCATAAAAACGCATAAAATCGTAACTTAATACGTAATTTCTAGCATACAACTATGATTTTCAATTCAAACCAGTTCAACAAAATAATATATACCAAATAGTGTTGTGTGCCAAGTTTCGTGCAAAACAAACTAATTTTGAGTTACTTTAATCGCAAAAGTGCCAAAATGCTTAAAAACGCATAACATCGCAACTTAACACGTAATTTCTAGCATATGAATATGATTTTCTATTCTAAGCACTTCAAGACAATAATATATACAAAATAGTGTTGTGTGCCATGTTTCATGCAAAACAAACTACGTTTGAGCTACTTTATACGCAAAAGTGCCAAAAACGCTAAAAAACACATAAAATCGCAACTTAACACATAACTTCTAGCATATGACTATTATTTTCAATGCTACCCACTTCAACACAATAATATATACCAAATAGTGTTGTGTGCCAAGTTTCGTGCAAAACAAACCAAGTTTGAGCTACTTTATGCGCAAAAGTGCCAAAAATACTTAAAAACCCTTAAAATCGCAATTAACACGTAATTTCTAGCATACGACAATTATTTCAATTCTAACCACTTCAACAACAATAATATATACCAAATAATTTTGGGTGCAAAGTTTCGTGAAAATCTGATACAAATGTGGTTGTATCAAATGAAGATACCAAAGGAGCTCACACAAGGCTGCATAGGTTGCATACAGACCTCACAGAATAGGTCATGGCTTCAGAGTCCAATCCTATGCATCCAGGATCTAGGCTAAAGTGTAAATGGAATCTTGGTACTTAGATCTAGCTATCAAGGTCCTAAAACCATTCTAACAATCCCCGTGGACTCCTAGAAGCTGAGATGAAGGAGGGCTGCTCGACAGTTTGCTAGATCAGAATTGTCGAAGTGTTTCTTTGTTTTATGTTTCTGTTTTAAATGCCCATGTAGTAGCACGTGCGTTTTAATTAGGCGTGTGCTAATATAGCCATTATGTTAGTTGAGAGCTCTATATAAGGAGAGCCTCACTTGTGTAATAAATGTTAAACAACTTATGTTTCAGGTTTAATAGATGTAACATAGTGGTATTTCAGAACATTAATCCTTGGTTTTGTTTATGATTGTTTCGTGTTCCTTTCATTATCATTTGTAGTTTTCGTCTGTGTCATTAATTAAAGCTTCCGCACATCATTAATCCTTGCACAACCAAGGCCTGAATCAGCCACAGTTTCACATCAAAATCAAACCAAGTTTGAGCTACTTTATGCGCAAAAGAGCCAAAAACGGTTAAAAACCCTTAAAATCACAACTTAACACGTAATTTCTAGCATATGACAATGATTCTCAATTCTAAGCACTTCAACACAATAATATATACTAAATAGTGTTGTTTGCCAAGTTTCGTGCAAAACAAACCAAGGTTGAGCTACTTTATGCGCAAAAGTGCCAAAAATGCATAATAACGCTTAAAACGCATAAAATCGCAACTTAACACGTAATTTCTAGCATAGGACTATGATTTTCAATTCTAACCACTTTAACACAATAATATATACCAAATAGTGTTGTGTGCCAAGTTTTGTGCAAAACAAACCAAGTTTGAGCTACTTTATTCGCAAAAGTGCGAAAAACGCTTAAAAACGCATAAAATTGCAACTTAACACGTAATTTCTATCATATGACTGTGATTTTCAATTTTAAACACTTGAACGCAATAATATATACCAAATAGTGTTGTGTGCCAAGTTTCGTGCAAACCAAACCAAGTTTGAGCTACTTTATGCGCAAAAGTGCCAAAATCGATTAATAACGCATAAAATCGCAACTTAACACGTAATTTCTAGCATATGACTATGGTTTTCAATTATAACCACTTCAACGCAATAATATATACCAAATAGTGTTGTATGCCAAATTTCGTGCAAAACAAACCAAATTTGAGCGACTTTATGCGCAAAAGTGCCAAAAAAGTTTTAAAACGCATAAAATCGAATTTGTGTAATATGGAAATCTTGCGGATACGTAGGTACACTTTTTTTCCATATTGCCTACGCCATTTTCTGCAGGGTTGACCCAATGCATTGTATTCCGAATGCATGGGTTCTGTGACTTTGAGGTTTTTCGTAGAACTTCCCCCTTTTCTTTTCTTTCTAGTAGTGGCAGCATCCATTGTTGGGGCGTCTTCAGTCTTAAAATCATTGTCAATTGGTGGAGCGTCTTCAGCTATACGCTCGTATCTCACAATTTGGTCCTCTTTACTGTCGTAACTACGATGCTCATTATCCGAGGTCTCAATCTCAGAGATAATTTCGTCTCTGTATAGATACATTGTATATCAGTATCTGAAAGAGTATGAATAGAAATATATTAGAACATAAGCTAAGTAATATTAAGAATATGACTATGATTTACAATTCTAATACGTTCAACACAATAATATATAACAAATAGTGTTGTGTGCAAAGTTTCATGCAAAACAAACCAAGTTTGAGCTACTTTATGCGCGAAAGTGCCAAAAAAACTTTAAAAAGTTTAAAATTCATACCTTGTGAATCACCTAATTCAAATGTATTTCTTCCGTGTGACCTACACGCAAATAACCATCATCTACATCATCCACGTCATCTTTATCCACTGATTTTAGATTTATAAAGGGAGGGGAGTCTTCAAAAGATTCATATTCTTCCTCATCCTCAACATCACCTATACCAAGGATAAATCTTTTTCCCGGTACAACAATAGACTATTTTTTAACAGACGGGTCAACAATGTAGAATATTTGCTTGGCTTTTGTGTCTAGTATGAATGGCTCCTCACTATCACGCAAACAAGCTAAGTCTACAATAGTGAATCCACAAGGGTCGACATTTTTTATGCATCGTCGATTATTATTTACCCACTTACATTTGAAAAGACCAATATTGAAAGTAGAGTAGTCAAGCTCCCATATTTCATATACCCGCTCGTAGTATACTAATTTAGAATCAACCGGCGCTTGATCCTTGGCACTCGCGTAAAATGTATATGACGCCAAAATAGAAACCCCACTATTTTGTAGATAAGATGACTTCTTGTCTTGACCCTCAGTCCAAAATGTGAAGCCATTGCCATCATAACCCTCAAATTTGTTGATATTATAACAAGGAGAGAAATCTAACCACTTAACAATTTCGGATACACCCTTGTGTTCTTGTTATGAAACTAATTAATAAACTTCTTGTTGTGCAACTGCATCAATGCCCTATCCCCTTCAACACAATAATATATACCAAATAATGTTGTGTGCCAAGTTTCGTGCAAATATGATACAAATGTGGTTGTATCAAATGAAGATACCAAAGGTGCCCACACAAGGCTGCATGGGCTGGAGACAAACCTCACAGAACAGGTCATGGCTTCAGAACGGCACAACAGCAAAATAGCGACCAGACCACATTGCACGACACGTGGAGACCAAACCTATGCATCCAGGATTTAGGTTAGAGTGGAAATGGAATCTTGGTACTTGGATCTAGCTATCAAGGTCTTAAAACCATTCTAAAAATCCCCGTGGACTACTAGAAGCTGAGCTGAAGGAGGGCTGCTCGACAGTTTTCTAGATCAGAATTGTCCAAGTGTTTTTTTGTTTTATGTTTCTGTTTTAGGTGCCAATGTAATAGCACGTGCGTTTTAATAAGGCGTGTGCTAAAATAGACGTGATATTAGTTGAGAGCTCTATATAAGTAGAGCGTCACTTGTGTAATAAACCTAGAACAACTTATGTTTCAGATTTAATAGAAGTAACATAGAGGTATTTCAGAACATTAATCCTTGGTTCTGTTTGTAGTTGTTTCGTCTCCTTTTCATGATCATTTGTAGTTTTTTTCTGTGTCATTAATCAAAGCTTCCTTACATCATTAAATCTTGCATAACTAAGTCCTTAATCAGCCCCGGTTTCGCATCAAAATCAAACTAAGTTTGACCAACTTTATGCGCAAAAGTGCAAAAAATGGTTAAAAACCCTTAAAATCGCAACTTAACACGTAAATTCTAGCATATGACAATGATTTTCAATTCTAACCACTTCAACACAATAATATATAAAAAATAGTGTTGTTTGCCATGTTTCGTGCAAAACAAACCAAGTTTGAGCTACTTTATGCGTAAAAGTGCCAAAAAAGCTTTAAAACACTTAAAAACGCATAAAATTGAAACTTAACACGTAATTTCTAGCATAGGACTATGATTTTCAATTGTAACCACTTCAACACAATAATATATACCAAATAGTGTTGTGTGCCAAGTTTCGTGCAAAACAAACCAAGTTTTAGCTACTTTATGTGCAAAAGTGCCAAAAACGCTTAAAAACGCATAAAATCGCAACTTAACACGTATATTCTAGCATATGACTGATTTTCAATCCTAACCACTTCAATGCAATAAAATATACCAAATAGTGTTGTGTGCCAAGTTTCGTGCAAAACAAACCAAGTTTGAGCTACTTTATGCGCAAAAGTGCCAAAAACGCTCAAAAACGCATAAAATCGCAACTTAACACGTAATTTCTAGCATATGACTATGGTTTTTAATTCTAACCAGTTCAACGCAATAATATATACCAAATACTGTTGTGTGCCAAGTTTTGTGCAAAATAAACTAAGTTTTAGCTACTTTATGCGCAAAAGTGCCAAAAAAGCTTTAAATCGCATAAAATCGAATTTGTGTAATACGGAAATCTTGCGGATACATAGGCCCACTTGTTTTCCTTATTCCCGACGCCATTTTCCGCAGGGTTGACCTAATGCATTGTATTCCAAATGCATGGGTTCTGTGACTTTGAGGTTTTTCGTAGGTCCTCCCCCTTTTCTTTTCTTACTAGTAGTGGGAGCATCCATTGGTGGGGTGTCTTCACTCTCAAAATCATTGTCAATTTGTGGAGCTTCTTCAGCCATACGCTCGTATCTCACAATTTGGTCCTGTTCACTGTCGTAACTACGATGCTCATTATCCGAGGTCTCAATCTCGGGGATAATTTCGTCTCTAAATAGATGCATTGTATATCAGTACCTGAAAGAGTATGAATAAAAATATATTAGAACATAAGCTAAGTAATATGAAGAATATGACTATGATTTAGAATTCTAATACCTACAACACAATAATATATAACAAATAGTGTTGTGTGCAAAGTTTCATGCAAAACAAACCAAGTTTTAGCTACTTTATGTGCGAAAGTGCCAAAAAAACATTAAAAGTTTAAAATTCATACCTTGTGAATCATTTAATTCAAATGTATTCCTTCCGTGTGATCTACACGCATATAACCAACATCTACATCATCTATATCATCTTTATCCACTTATTTTGGATTAATAAAGGGAGGGGAGTCTTCAAAAGCTTCATATTGTTCCTCATGCTCAACATCACCTATACCAAGGATGAATCTTTTTCCCGGTACAACAATAGACCATTTTTTTATTAGACGAGTCTACAATGTAGAATACTTGCTTGGCTTGTATGGCTAGTATGAATGGCTCCTCACTATCACGCAAACGAGCTAAGTCTACAAGAGTGAATCCACAAGGGTCGTCATTTTTTATGCATCATCGATTATTATCTACCCACTTACATTTGGAAAGACCAATATTGAAAGTAGAGTAGTCAAGCTCTCATATTTCATGTACCCGCCCGTAGTATACTAATTTAGCATCAACCGGCGCTTGATCCCTGGCACTCACGTAAAATGTTGATGACGCCAAAATAGAAACCCCACTATTCTGTAGATAAGATGACTTCTTGTCCTGACCCTTAGTCCGAAATGTGAAGCCATTGACATCGTAACCCTCATATTTGTTGACATCATCACGCGGACCGAAAGCTAACCACTTAAAAATTTCAGTTACACCTTTGAGTTCTTCGCATATTATTCGTTTATGAAACCAATTAATAAACGTCTTGTTATGCAACTGCATCAATGCCCTACCCCTTCAACACAATAATATATAGCAAATAATGCTGTGTGCCACGTTTTGTGCAAATCTGATACAAATGTGGTTGTATCAAATGAAGATACCAAAGGAGCCCACACAAGGCCGCATAGGCTGCATACAGATCTCACAGAACATGTCATGGGTTCAGAACAGCACAGCAGCAAACTAGGGATCAGAGCACGTTACACGACACGTGGAGACCAAACCTATGCATCCAGGACCAAGGCTAAAGTAGAAATGGAATCTTGGTACTTGGATCTAGCTATCAAGGTCTTAAAACCACTTTAACAATCCCCGTGGACTCCTAGAGGCTGAGCTGAAGGAGGGCTGCTCGACAGTTTGCTAGATTAGAATTGTCCAAGTGTTTTTTTGTTTTATGTTTCTGTTTTAAGTGCCCATGTAATAGCACGTACGTTTTAATTAGGCGTGTGCTAATATAGCCGTTATGTTAGTTGAGAGCTCTATATAAGGAGAGCCTCACTTGTGTAATAAACGTTGAACAACTTATGTTTCAGATTAAATCGAAGTAATATAGAGTAATTTCAGAACATTAACCCTTGGTTCTGTTTGAGGTTGTTTCGTGTTCTTTTCATGATCATTTGTAGTTTTTGTCTCTGTCATTAATCAAAGCTTCCACACATCATTAAACCTTGCATAACCAAGGCCTTATTCAGCCTTGGTTTCGCATCAAAATCAAACTACGTTTGAGCTACTTTATGCGCAAAAGTGCCAAAAACGCTTAAAAACGCATAAAATCGCAAGTTAACACGTAAATTCTAGCATAGGACTATGATTTTCAATTCTAACCACTTCAACACAATGATATATACCAAATAGTGTTGTGTGCCAAGTTTCGTGCAAAACAAACCAAGTTTGAGCTACTTTATGCGCAAAAGTGCCAAAAACGGTTAAAAACGCATAAAATCACAACTTAACACGTAATTTCTAGCATATGACTATGATTTACAATTTTAACCACTTCAATGCAATAATATATACTAAATAGTGTTGTGTGCCAAGTTTCGTGCAAAACAAACCAAGTTTGAGCTACTTTATGCGCAAAAGTGCCAAATAAGCTTTAAAACACTTAAAAACGCATAAAATTGAAACTTAACACGTAATTTCTAGCATAGGACTATGATTTTCAATTGTAACCACTTCAACACAATAATATATACCAAACAGTGTTGTGTGCCAAGTTTCGTGCAAAACAAACCAAGTTTTAGCTACTTTATGCGCAAAAGTGCCAAAAACGCTTAAAAACGCATAAAATCGTAACTTAATACGTATATTGTAGCATACAACTATGATTTTCAATTCAAACCAGTTCAACAAAATAATATATACCAAATAGTGTTGTGTGCCAAGTTTCGTGCAAAACAAACTAATTTTGAGTTACTTTAATCGCAAAAGTGCCAAAATGCTTAAAAACGCATAACATCGCAACTTAACACGTAATTTCTAGCATATGAATATGATTTTATATTCTAAGCACTTCAACACAATAATATATACAAAATAGTGTTGTGTGCCATATTTCGTGCAAAACAAACTACGTTTGAGCTACTTTATACGCAAAAGTGCCAAAAACGCTAAAAAACACATAAAATCGCAACTTAACACATAACTTCTAGCATATGACTATTATTTTCAATGCTACCCACTTCAACACAATAATATATACCAAATAGTGTTGTGTGCCAAGTTTCGTGCAAAACAAACCAAGTTTGAGCTACTTTATGCGCAAAAGTGCCAAAAATACTTAAAAACCCTTAAAATCGCAATTAACACGTAATTTCTAGCATACGACAATTATTTCAATTCTAAAGAATTTAGAGGTGAGGGAATGGTAGGGGTTAATGGTTCAGTCATTGGGATTTTGGATGATTCACCTTTTTCTGATTTTGTGAAGGATCGATTCATCTTTCTTTTCGGGGCCATCACTAGTGGAAAAAACCTCATTTACTGCGGTTTTTAGGCCATTATTTGCTGCGGTTTTGGCCACAAGCAATAGTGATAGCAGCAAATGGCCTACTTTAAATGCTGCGGTTAAAAACCGCAGCAAAAAGGGCACTATTTGCTGCGGTCAGCACCCAAAACCGCAGCAAATAAGTAACATTATTTGCTGCGGTTAGCCCCCAAAATCGCAGCAAATAATGCCACTTATTTGCTGCGGTTTTGGGGGCTGACCGTAGCAAATAATTTTTTTTTTCCTTTTTCGTTTTATACTAATAATAATCCAATAATAATGTACAATGTAATAAAATTGATTAATCTAATAATAATCCAATGATAATCACAAATAATTACCAATAATCTCTTTGTAATAAAAAACTCTCGATTGTATATATAATATAATATTATGTACGTACATTATATATATATATATATATATATATATATATATATATATATATATATATATATATATATATATATATATATATATATATATATATATATATATATATATATATATATATACATTAAAGTCCTAAAAAATCTATACTAATTACAATTTATCAAAGACAAAAATTAGCATGATACGCGGCAATCTTGTCTTTTAATTCGCGCATCTCTCCACTTCTCAACGGGCGTGTTTCCCTCGGAATGTCGTATAAAACCAATAATATAATATATAATTAAAAGATTAATAAACATTAGACTTAACCAATAATAATAAATTTATGAATGTAACAAATACTTACGGCATCTATGTTTTCGACTCCAACCTCCTTCACGGAATTCAAGATATCGTCCACGTATTTGAGAGTAGTAGCCGCAATCAACGGAATTAGAAGGTTGTCGAAAGAACTAAGAGAAAATAGATGTTAGTGCCAAAGAAGCATAAAAACGCATAAAATCGTAACTTAATACGTAATTTCTAGCATACAACTATGATTTTCAATTCAAACCAGTTCAACAAAATAATATATACCAAATAGTGTTGTGTGCCAAGTTTCGTGCAAAACAAACTAATTTTGAGTTACTTTAATCGCAAAAGTGCCAAAATGCTTAAAAACGCATAACATCGCAACTTAACACGTAATTTCTAGCATATGAATATGATTTTATATTCTAAGCACTTCAACACAATAATATATACAAAATAGTGTTGTGTGCCATTTTTCGTGCAAAACAAACTACGTTTGAGCTACTTTATATGCAAAAGTGCCAAAAACGCTAAAAAACACATAAAATCGCAACTTAACACATAACTTCTAGCATATGACTATTATTTTCAATGCTACCCACTTCAACACAATAATATATACCAAATAGTGTTGTGTGCCAAGTTTCGTGCAAAACAAACCAAGTTTGAGCTACTTTATGCGCAAAAGTGCCAAAAATACTTAAAAACACATAAAATCGCAACTTAACACGTAATTTCTAGCATACGACAATTATTTCAATTCTAACCACTTCAACAACAATAATATATACCAAATAATTTTGGGTGCAAAGTTTCGTGAAAATCTGATACAAATGTGGTTGTATCAAATGAAGATACCAAAGGAGCTCACACAAGGCTGCATAGGTTGCATACAGACCTCACAGAATAGGTCATGGCTTCAGAGTCCAAACCTATGCATCCAGGATCTAGGCTAAAGTGTAAATGGAATCTTGGTACTTAGATCTAGCTATCAAGGTCCTAAAACCATTCTAACAATCCCCGTGGACTCCTAGAAGCTGAGATGAAGGAGGGCTGCTCGACAGTTTGCTAGATCAGAATTGTCGAAGTGTTTCTTTGTTTTATGTTTCTGTTTTAAATGCCCATGTAGTAGCACGTGCGTTTTAATTAGGCGTGTGCTAATATAGCCATTATGTTAGTTGAGAGCTCCATATAAGGAGAGCCTCACTTGTGTAATAAATGTTAAACAACTTATGTTTCAGGTTTAATAGAAGTAATATAGTGGTATTTCAGAACATTAATCCTTGGTTTTGTTTGTGATTGTTTCGTGTTCCTTTCATGATCATTTGTAGTTTTCGTCTGTGTCATTAATTAAAGCTTCCGCACATCATTAATCCTTGCACAACCAAGGCCTGAATCAGCCACAGTTTCACATCAAAATCAAACCAAGTTTGAGCTACTTTATGCGCAAAAGAGCCAAAAACGGTTAAAAACCCTTAAAATCACAACTTAACACGTAATTTCTTGCATATGACAATGATTCTCAAATCTAAGCACTTCAACACAATAATATATACTAAATAGTGTTGTTTGCCAAGTTTCGTGCAAAACAAACCAAGGTTGAGCTACTTTATGCGCAAAAGTGCCAAAAATGCATAATAACGCTTAAAACGCATAAAATCGCAACTTAACACGTAATTTCTAGCATAGGACTATGATTTTCAATTCTAACCACTTTAACACAATAATATATACCAAATAGTGTTGTGTGCCAAGTTTTGTGCAAAACAAACCAAGTTTGAGCTACTTTATTCGCAAAAGTGCGAAAAACGCTTAAAAACGCATAAAATCGCAACTTAACACGTAATTTCTATCATATGACTGTGATTTTCAATTTTAAACACTTGAACGCAATAATATATACCAAATAGTGTTGTGTGCCAAGTTTCGTGCAAACCAAACCAAGTTTGAGCTACTTTATGCGCAAAAGTGCCAAAATCGATTAATAACGCATAAAATCGCAACTTAACACGTAATTTCTAGCATATAACTATGGTTTTCAATTATAACCACTTCAACGCAATAATATATACCAAATAGTGTTGTATGCCAAATTTCGTGCAAAACAAACCAAATTTGAGCGACTTTATGCGCAAAAGTGCCAAAAAAGTTTTAAAACGCATAAAATCGAATTTGTGTAATATGGAAATCTTGCGGATACGTAGGTACACTTTTTTTCCATATTGCCTACGCCATTTTCTGCAGGGTTGACCCAATGAATTGTATTCCGAATGCATGGGTTCTGTGACTTTGAGGTTTTTCGTAGAACTTCCCCCTTTTCTTTTCTTTCTGGTAGTGGCAGCATCCATTGTTGGGGCGTCTTCAGTCTTAAAATCATTGTCAATTGGTGGAGCGTCTTCAGCTATATGCTCGTATCTCACAATTTGGTCCTTTTTACTGTCGTAACTACGATGCTCATTATCCGAGGTCTCAATCTCAGAGATAATTTCGTCTCTGTATAGATACATTGTATATCAGTATCTGAAAGAGTATGAATAGAAATATATTAGAACATAAGCTAAGTAATATTAAGAATATGACTATGATTTACAATTCTAATACGTTCAACACAATAATATATAACAAATAGTGTTGTGTGCAAAGTTTCATGCAAAACAAACCAAGTTTGAGCTACTTTATGCGCGAAAGTGCCAAAAAAACTTTAAAAAGTTTAAAATTCATACCTTGTGAATCACCTAATTCAAATGTATTTCTTCCGTGTGACCTACACGCAAATAACCATCATCTACATCATCCACGTCATCTTTATCCACTGATTTTAGATTTATAAAGGGAGGGGAGTCTTCAAAAGATTCATATTCTTCCTCATCCTCAACATCACCTATACCAAGGATAAATCTTTTTCCCGGTACAACAATAGACTATTTTTTAACAGACGGGTCAACAATGTAGAATATTTGCTTGGCTTTTGTGTCTAGTATGAATGGCTCCTCACTATCACGCAAACAAGCTAAGTCTACAATAGTGAATCCACAAGGGTCGACATTTTTTATGCATCGTCGATTATTATTTACCCACTTACATTTGAAAAGACCAATATTGAAAGTAGAGTAGTCAAGCTCCCATATTTCATATACCCGCTCGTAGTATACTAATTTAGAATCAACCGGCGCTTGATCCTTGGCACTCGCGTAAAATGTATATGACGCCAAAATAGAAACCCCACTATTTTGTAGATAAGATGACTTCTTGTCTTGACCCTCAGTCCAAAATGTGAAGCCATTGCCATCATAACCCTCAAATTTGTTGATATTATAACAAGGAGAGAAATCTAACCACTTAACAATTTCGGATACACCCTTGTGTTCTTGTTATGAAACTAATTAATAAACTTCTTGTTGTGCAACTGCATCAATGCCCTATCCCCTTCAACACAATAATATATACCAAATAATGTTGTGTGCCAAGTTTCGTGCAAATATGATACAAATGTGGTTGTATCAAATGAAGATACCAAAGGTGCCCACACAAGGCTGCATAGGCTGGAGACAAACCTCACAGAACAGGTCATGGCTTCAGAACGGCACAACAGCAAAATAGCGACCAGACCACATTGCACGACACGTGGAGACCAAACCTATGCATCCAGGATTTAGGTTAGAGTGGAAATGGAATCTTGGTACTTGGATCTAGCTATCAAGGTCCTAAAACCATTCTAAAAATCCCCGTGGACTACTAGAAGCTGAGCTGAAGGAGGGCTGCTCGACAGTTTTCTAGATCAGAATTGTCCAAGTGTTTTTTTGTTTTATGTTTCTGTTTTAGGTGCCAATGTAATAGCACGTGCGTTTTAATAAGGCGTGTGCTAAAATAGACGTGATATTAGTTGAGAGCTCTATATAAGTAGAGCGTCACTTGTGTAATAAACCTAGAACAACTTATGTTTCAGATTTAATAGAAGTAACATAGAGGTATTTCAGAACATTAATCCTTGGTTCTGTTTGTAGTTGTTTCGTCTTCTTTTCATGATCATTTGTAGTTTTTTTCTCTGTCATTAATCAAAGCTTCCTTACATCATTAAATCTTGCATAACTAAGTCCTTAATCAGCCCCGGTTTCGCATCAAAATCAAACTAAGTTTGAGCAACTTTATGCGCAAAAGTGCAAAAAATGGTTAAAAACCCTTAAAATCGCAACTTAACACGTAAATTCTAGCATAT
Organism: Amaranthus tricolor; assembly: GCF_026212465.1. NCBI lineage: Eukaryota > Viridiplantae > Streptophyta > Magnoliopsida > Caryophyllales > Amaranthaceae > Amaranthus > Amaranthus tricolor. Next base: position 13,255,258 of record NC_080052.1, read on the forward strand.
GACAATGATTTTCAATTCTAACCACTTCAACACAATAATATATAAAAAATAGTGTTGTTTGCCATGTTTCGTGCAAAACAAACCAAGTTTGAGCTACTTTATGCGTAAAAGTGCCAAAAAAGCTTTAAAACACTTAAAAACGCATAAAATTGAAACTTAACACGTAATTTCTAGCATAGGACTATGATTTTCAATTGTAACCACTTCAACACAATAATATATACCAAATAGTGTTGTGTGCCAAGTTTCGTGCAAAACAAACCAAGTTTTAGCTACTTTATGTGCAAAAGTGCCAAAAACGCTTAAAAACGCATAAAATCGCAACTTAACACGTATATTCTAGCATATGACTGATTTTCAATCCTAACCACTTCAATGCAATAAAATATACCAAATAGTGTTGTGTGCCAAGTTTCGTGCAAAACAAACCAAGTTTGAGCTACTTTATGCGCAAAAGTGCCAAAAACGCTTAAAAACGCATAAAATCGCAACTTAACACGTAATTTCTAGCATATGACTATGGTTTTTAATTCTAACCAGTTCAACGCAATAATATATACCAAATACTGTTGTGTGCCATGTTTTGTGCAAAATAAACTAAGTTTTAGCTACTTTATGCGCAAAAGTGCCAAAAAAGCTTTAAATCGCATAAAATCGAATTTGTGTAATACGGAAATCTTGCGGATACATAGGCCCACTTGTTTTCCTTATTCCCGACGCCATTTTCCGCAGGGTTGACCTAATGCATTGTATTCCAAATGCATGGGTTCTGTGACTTTGAGGTTTTTCGTAGGTCCTCCCCCTTTTCTTTTCTTACTAGTAGTGGGAGCATCCATTGGTGGGGTGTCTTCACTCTCAAAATCATTGTCAATTTGTGGAGCGTCTTCAGCCATACGCTCGTATCTCACAATTTGGTCCTGTTCACTGTCGTAACTACGATGTTCATTATCCGAGGTCTCAATCTCGGGGATAATTTCGTCTCTAAATAGATGCATTATATATCAGTACCTGAAAGAGTATGAATAAAAATATATTAGAACATAAGCTAAGTAATATTAAGAATATGACTATGATTTAGAATTCTAATACCTACAACACAATAATATATAACAAATAGTGTTGTGTGCAAAGTTTCATGCAAAACAAACCAAGTTTTAGCTACTTTATGTGCGAAAGTGCCAAAAAAACTTTAAAAGTTTAAAATTCATACCTTGTGAATCATTTAATTCAAATGTATTCCTTCCGTGTGATCTACACGCATATAACCAACATCTACATCATCTATATCATCTTTATCCACTGATTTTGGATTAATAAAGGGAGGGGAGTCTTCAAAAGCTTCATATTGTTCCTCATGCTCAACATCACCTATACCAAGGATGAATCTTTTTCCCGGTACAACAATAGACCATTTTTTTATTAGACGAGTCTACAATGTAGAATACTTGCTTGGCTTGTATGGCTAGTATGAATGGCTCCTCACTATCACGCAAACGAGCTAAGTCTACAAGAGTGAATCCACAAGGGTCGTCATTTTTTATGCATCATCGATTATTATCTACCCACTTACATTTGGAAAGACCAATATTGAAAGTAGAGTAGTCAAGCTCCCATATTTCATGTACCCGCCCGTAGTATACTAATTTAGCATCAACCGGCGCTTGATCCCTGGCACTCACGTAAAATGTTGATGACGCCAAAATAGAAACCCCACTATTCTGTAGATAAGATGACTTCTTGTCCTGACCCTTAGTCCGAAATGTGAAGCCATTGACATCGTAACCCTCATATTTGTTGACATCATCACGCGAACCGAAAGCTAACCACTTAAAAATTTCAGTTACACCTTTGAGTTCTTCGCATATTATTCGTTTATGAAACCAATTAATAAACGTCTTGTTATGCAACTGCATCAATGCCCTACCCCTTCAACACAATAATATATAGCAAATAATGCTGTGTGCCACGTTTTGTGCAAATCTGATACAAATGTGGTTGTATCAAATGAAGATACCAAAGGAGCCCACACAAGGCCGCATAGGCTGCATACAGATCTCACAGAACATGTCATGGGTTCAGAACAGCACAGCAGCAAACTAGGGATCAGAGCACGTTACACGACACGTGGAGACCAAACCTATGCATCCAGGACCAAGGCTAAAGTAGAAATGGAATCTTGGTACTTGGATCTAGCTATCAAGGTCTTAAAACCACTTTAACAATCCCCGTGGACTCCTAGAGGCTGAGCTGAAGGAGGGCTGCTCGACAGTTTGCTAGATTAGAATTGTCCAAGTGTTTTTTTCTTTTATGTTTCTGTTTTAAGTGCCCATGTAATAGCACGTACGTTTTAATTAGGCGTGTGCTAATATAGCCGTTATGTTAGTTGAGAGCTCTATATAAGGAGAGCCTCACTTGTGTAATAAACGTTGAACAACTTATGTTTCAGATTAAATCGAAGTAATATAGAGTAATTTCAGAACATTAACCCTTGGTTCTGTTTGAGGTTGTTTCGTGTTCTTTTCATGATCATTTGTAGTTTTTGTCTCTGTCATTAATCAAAGCTTCCACACATCATTAAACCTTGCATAACCAAGGCCTTATTCAGCCTTGGTTTCGCATCAAAATCAAACTACGTTTGAGCTACTTTATGCGCAAAAGTGCCAAAAACGCTTAAAAACGCATAAAATCGCAAGTTAACACGTAAATTCTAGCATAGGACTATGATTTTCAATTCTAACCACTTCAACACAATGATATATACCAAATAATTTTGTGTGCCAAGTTTCGTGCAAAACAAACCAAGTTTGAGCTACTTTATGCGCAAAAGTGCCAAAAACAGTTAAAAACGCATAAAATCACAACTTAACACGTAATTTCTAGCATATGACTATGATTTTCAATTTTAACCACTTCAATGCAATAATATATACTAAATAGTGTTGTGTGCCAAGTTTCGTGCAAAACAAACCAAGTTTGAGCTACTTTATGCGCAAAAGTGCCAAATAAGGTTTAAAACACTTAAAAACGCATAAAATTGAAACTTAACACGTAATTTCTTGCATAGGACTATGATTTTCAATTGTAACCACTTCAACACAATAATATATACCAAATAGTGTTGTGTGCCAAGTTTCGTGCAAAACAAACCAAGTTTTAGCTACTTTATGCGCAAAAGTGCCAAAAACGCTTAAAAACGCATAAAATCGTAACTTAATACGTAATTTGTAGCATACAACTATGATTTTCAATTCAAACTAGTTCAACAAAATAATATATACCAAATAGTGTTGTGTGCCAAGTTTCGTGCAAAACAAACTAATTTTGAGTTACTTTAATCGCAAAAGTGCCAAAATGCTTAAAAACGCATAACATCGCAACTTAACACGTAATTTCTAGCATATGAATATGATTTTATATTCTAAGCACTTCAACACAATAATATATACAAAATAGTGTTGTGTGCCATTTTTCGTGCAAAACAAACTACGTTTGAGCTACTTTATACGCAAAAGTGCCAAAAACGCTAAAAAACACATAAAATCGCAACTTAACACATAACTTCTAGCATATGACTATTATTTTCAATGCTACCCACTTCAACACAATAATATATACCAAATAGTGTTGTGTGCCAAGTTTCGTGCAAAACAAACCAAGTTTGAGCTACTTTATGCGCAAAAGTGCCAAAAATACTTAAAAACCCTTAAAATCGCAATTAACACGTAATTTCTAGCATACGACAATTATTTCAATTCTAACCACTTCAACAACAATAATATATACCAAATAATTTTGGGTGCAAAGTTTCGTGAAAATCTGATACAAATGTGGTTGTATCAAATGAAGACACCAAAGGAGCTCACACAAGGCTGCATAGGTTGCATACAGACCTCACAGAATAGGTCATGGCTTCAGAGTCCAAACCTATGCATCCAGGATCTAGGCTAAAGTGTAAATGGAATCTTGGTACTTAGATCTAGCTATCAAGGTCCTAAAACCATTCTAACAATCCCCGTGGACTCCTAGAAGCTGAGATGAAGGAGGGCTGCTTGACAGTTTGATAGATCAGAATTGTCGAAGTGTTTCTTTGTTTTATGTTTCTGTTTTAAATGCCCATGTAGTAGACGTGCGTTTTAATTAGGCGTGTGCTAATATAGCCATTATGTTAGTTGAGAGCTCTATATAAGGAGAGCTTCACTTGTGTAATAAATGTTAAACAACTTATGTTTCAGGTTTAATAGAAGTAATATAGTGGTATTTCAGAACATTAATCCTTGGTTTTGTTTGTGATTCTTTCGTGTTCCTTTCATGATCATTTGTAGTTTTCGTCTGTGTCATTAATTAAAGCTTCCGCACATCATTAATCCTTGCACAACCAAGGCCTGAATCAGCCACAGTTTCACATCAAAATCAAACCAAGTTTGAGCTACTTTATGCGCAAAAGAGCAAAAACGGTTAAAAACCCTTAAAATCACAACTTAACACGTAATTTCTAGCATATGACAATGATTCTCAAATCTAAGCACTTCAACACAATAATATATACTAAATAGTGTTGTTTGCCAAGTTTCGTGCAAAACAAACCAAGGTTGAGCTACTTTATGCGCAAAAGTGCCAAAAATGCATAATAACGCTTAAAACGCATAAAATCGCAACTTAACACGTAATTTCTAGCATAGGAGTATGATTTTAAATTCTAACCACTTTAACACAATAATATATACCAAATAGTGTTGTGTGCCAAGTTTTGTGCAAAACAAACCAAGTTTGAGCTACTTTATTCGCAAAAGTGCGAAAAACGCTTAAAAACGCATAAAATCACAACTTAACACGTAATTTCTATCATATGACTGTGATTTTCAATTTTAAACACTTGAACGCAATAATATATACCAAATAGTGTTGTGTGCCAAGTTTCGTGCAAACCAAACCAAGTTTGAGCTACTTTATGCGCAAAAGTGCCAGAATCGATTAATAACGCATTAAATCGCAACTTAACACGTAATTTCTAGCATATGACTATGGTTTTCAATTATAACCACTTTAACGCAATAATATATACCAAATAGTGTTGTATGCCAAATTTCGTGCAAAACAAACCAAATATTAGCGACTTTATGCGCAAAAGTGCCAAAAAAGTTTTAAAACGCATAAAATCGAATTTGTGTAATATGGAAATCTTGCGGATACGTAGGTCCACTTTTTTTCCATATTGCCTACGCCATTTTCTGCAGGGTTGACCCAATGCATTGTATTCCGAATGCATGGGTTCTGTGACTTTGAGGTTTTTCGTAGAACTTCCCCCTTTTCTTTTCTTTCTAGTAGTGGCAGCATCCATTGTTGGGGCGTCTTCAGTCTTAAAATCATTGTCAATTGGTGGAGCGTCTTCAGCTATACGCTCGTATCTCACTATTTGGTCCTCTTTACTGTCGTAACTACGATGCTCATTATCCGAGGTCTCAATCTCAGAGATAATTTCGTCTCTGTATAGATACATTGTATATCAGTATCTGAAAGAGTATGAATAGAAATATATTAGAACATAAGCTAAGTAATATTAAGAATATGACTATGATTTACAATTCTAATACGTTCAACACAATAATATATAACAAATAGTGTTGTGTGCAAAGTTTCATGCAAAACAAACCAAGTTTGAGCTACTTTATGCGCGAAAGTGCCAAAAAAACTTTAAAAAGTTTAAAATTCATACCTTGTGAATCACCTAATTCAAATGTATTTCTTCCGTGTGACCTACACGCAAATAACCATCATCTACATCATCCACGTCATCTTTATCCACTGATTTTAGATTTATAAAGGGAGGGGAGTCTTCAAAAGATTCATATTCTTCCTCATCCTCAACATCACCTATACCAAGGATAAATCTTTTTCCCGGTACAACAATAGACTATTTTTTAACAGACGGGTCAACAATGTAGAATATTTGCTTGGCTTTTGTGTCTAGTATGAATGGCTCCTCACTATCACGCAAACAAGCTAAGTCTACAATAGTGAATCCACAAGGGTCGACATTTTTTATGCATCGTCGATTATTATTTACCCACTTACATTTGAAAAGACCAATATTGAAAGTAGAGTAGTCAAGCTCCCATATTTCATATACCCGCTCGTAGTATACTAATTTAGAATCAACCGGCGCTTGATCCTTGGCACTCGCGTAAAATGTATATGACGCCAAAATAGAAACCCCACTATTTTGTAGATAAGATGACTTCTTCTCTTGACCCTCAGTCCAAAATGTGAAGCCATTGCCATCATAACCCTCAAATTTGTTGATATTATAACAAGGAGAGAAATCTAACCACTTAACAATTTCGGATACACCCTTGTGTTCTTGTTATGAAACTAATTAATAAACTTCTTGTTGTGCAACTGCATCAATGCCCTATCCCCTTCAACACAATAATATATACCAAATAATGTTGTGTGCCAAGTTTCGTGCAAATATGATACAAATGTGGTTGTATCAAATGAAGATACCAAAGGTGCCCACACAAGGCTGCATAGGCTGGAGACAAACCTCACAGAACAGGTCATGGCTTCAGAACGGCACAACAGCAAAATAGCGACCAGACCACATTGCACGACACGTGGAGACCAAACCTATGCATCCAGGATTTAGGTTAGAGTGGAAATGGAATCTTGGTACTTGGATCTAGCTATCAAGGTCCTAAAACCATTCTAAAAATCCCCGTGGACTACTAGAAGCTGAGCTGAAGGAGGGCTGCTCGACAGTTTTCTAGATCAGAATTGTCCAAGTGTTTTTTTGTTTTATGTTTCTGTTTTAGGTGCCAATGTAATAGCACGTGCGTTTTAATAAGGCGTGTGCTAAAATAGACGTGATATTAGTTGAGAGCTCTATATAAGTAGAGCGTCACTTGTGTAATAAACCTAGAACAACTTATGTTTCGGATTTAATAGAAGTAACATAGAGGTATTTCAGAACATTAATCCTTGGTTCTGTTTGTAGTTGTTTCGTCTTCTTTTCATGATCATTTGTAGTTTTTTTCTGTGTCATTAATCAAAGCTTCCTTACATCATTAAATCTTGCATAACTAAGTCCTTAATCAGCCCCGGTTTCGCATCAAAATCAAACTAAGTTTGAGCAACTTTATGCGCAAAAGTGCAAAAAATGGTTAAAAACCCTTAAAATCGCAACTTAACACGTAAATTCTAGCATATGACAATGATTTTCAATTCTAACCACTTCAACACAATAATATATAAAAAATAGTGTTGTTTGCCATGTTTCGTGCAAAACAAACCAAGTTTGAGCTACTTTATGCGCAAAAGTGCCAAAAAAGCTTTAAAACACTTAAAAACGCATAAAATTGAAACTTAACACGTAATTTCTAGCATAGGACTATGATTTTCAATTGTAACCACTTCAACACAATAATATATACCAAATAGTGTTGTGTGCCAAGTTTCGTGCAAAACAAACCAAGTTTTAGCTACTTTATGCGCAAAAGTGCCAAAAACGCTTAAAAACGCATAAAATCGCAACTTAACACGTATATTCTAGCATATGACTGATTTTCAATCCTAACCACTTCAATGCAATAAAATATACCAAATAGTGTTGTGTGCCAAGTTTCGTGCAAAACAAACCAAGTTTGAGCTACTTTATGCGCAAAAGTGCCAAAAACGCTTAAAAACGCATAAAATCGCAACTTAACACGTAATTTCTAGCATATGACTATGGTTTTTATTTCTAACTAGTTCAACGCAATAATATATACCAAATACTGTTGTGTGCCAAGTTTTGTGCAAAACAAACTAAGTTTTAGCTACTTTATGCGCAAAAGTGCCAAAAAAGCTTTAAATCGCATAAAATCGAATTTGTGTAATACGGAAATCTTGCGGATACATAGGCCCACTTGTTTTCCTTATTCCCGACGCCATTTTCCGCAGGGTTGACCTAATGCATTGTATTCCAAATGCATGGGTTCTGTGACTTTGAGGTTTTTCGTAGGTCCTCCCCCTTTTCTTTTCTTACTAGTAGTGGGAGCATCCATTGGTGGGATGTCTTCACTCTCAAAATCATTGTCAATTTGTGGAGCGTCTTCAACCATACGCTCGTATCTCACAATTTGGTCCTGTTCACTGTCGTAACTACGATGCTCATTATCCGAGGTCTCAATCTCGGGGATAATTTCGTCTCTAAATAGATGCATTGTATATCAGTACCTGAAAGAGTATGAATAAAAATATATTAGAACATAAGCTAAGTAATATTAAGAATATGACTATGATTTAGAATTCTAATACCTACAACACAATAATATATAACAAATTGTGTTGTGTGCAAAGTTTCATGCAAAACAAACCAAGTTTTAGCTACTTTATGTGCGAAAGTGCCAAAAAAACTTTAAAAGTTTAAAATTCATACCTTGTGAATCATTTAATTCAAATGTATTCCTTCCGTGTGATCTACACGCATATAACCAACATCTACATCATCTATATCATCTTTATCCACTGATTTTGGATTAATAAAGGGAGGGGAGTCTTCAAAAGCTTCATATTGTTCCTCATGCTCAACATCTTCTATACCAAGGATGAATCTTTTTCCCGGTACAACAATAGACCATTTTTTTATTAGACGAGTCTACAATGTAGAATACTTGCTTGGCTTGTATGGCTAGTATGAATGGCTCCTCACTATCACGCAAACGAGCTAAGTCTACAAGAGTGAATCCACAAGGGTCGTCATTTTTTATGCATCATCGATTATTATCTACCCACTTACATTTGGAAAGACCAATATTGAAAGTAGAGTAGTCAAGCTCCCATATTTCATGTACCCGCCCGTAGTATACTAATTTAGCATCAACCGGCGCTTGATCCCTGGCACTCACGTAAAATGTTGATGACGCCAAAATAGAAACCCCACTATTCTGTAGATAAGATGACTTCTTGTCCTGACCCTTAGTCCGAAATGTGAAGCCATTGACATCGTAACCCTCATATTTGTTGACATCATCACGCGGACCGAAAGCTAACCACTTAAAAATTTCAGTTACACCTTTGAGTTCTTCGCATATTATTCGTTTATGAAACCAATTAATAAACGTCTTGTTATGCAACTGCATCAATGCCCTACCCCTTCAACACAATAATATATAACAAATAATGATGTGTGCCACGTTTTGTGCAAATCTGATACAAATGTGGTTGTATCAAATGAAGATACCAAAGGAGCCCACACAAGGCCGCATAGGCTGCATACAGATCTCACAGAACATGTCATGGGTTCAGAACAGCACAGCAGCAAACTAGTGATCAGAGCACGTTACACGACACGTGGAGACCAAACCTATGCATCCAGGACCAAGGCTAAAGTAGAAATGGAATCTTGGTACTTGGATCTAGCTATCAAGGTCTTAAAACCACTTTAACAATCCCCGTGGACTCCTAGAGGCTGAGCTGAAGGAGGGCTGCTCGACAGTTTGCTAGATTAGAATTGTCCAAGTGTTTTTTTGTTTTATGTTTCTGTTTTAAGTGCCCATGTAATAGCACGTACGTTTTAATTAGGCGTGTGCTTATATAGCCGTTATGTTAGTTGAGAGCTCTATATAAGGAGAGCCTCACTTGTGTAATAAACGTTGAACAACTTATGTTTCAGATTTAATCGAAGTAATATAGAGTAATTTCAGAACATTAACCCTTGGTTCTGTTTGAGGTTGTTTCGTGTTCTTTTCATGATCATTTGTAGTTTTTGTCTCTGTCATTAATCAAAGCTTCCACACATCATTAAACCTTGCATAACCAAGGCCTTATTCAGCCTTGGTTTCGCATTAAAATCAAACTACGTTTGAGCTACTTTATGCGCAAAAGTGCCAAAAACGCTTAAAAACGCATAAAATCGCAACTTAACACGTAAATTCTAGCATAGGACTATGATTTTCAATTCTAACCACTTCAACACAATGATATATACCAAATAGTGTTGTGTGCCAAGTTTCGTGCAAAACAAACCAAGTTTGAGCTACTTTATGCGCAAAAGTGCCAAAAACGGTTAAAAACGCATAAAATCACAACTTAACACGTAATTTCTAGCATATGACTATGATTTTCAATTTTAACCACTTCAATGCAATAATATATACTAAATAGTGTTGTGTGCCAAGTTTCGTGCAAAACAAACCAAGTTTGAGCTACTTTAAGCGTAAAAGAGCTAAAAACGCTTAAAAACGCATAAAATCGCAACTTAACACGTAATTGCTAGCATATGACTATGATTTTCAATTCTAACCACTTCAACGCAATAATATATACCAAATATTGTTGTCTACCAAGTTTCGTGCTAAACAAACCAAGTTTGAGCTACTTTATGCGCAAAAGTGCCCAAAACGCTTACAAACGCATAAAATCGGAATTTAACACGTAATTTCCAGCATATGACTATGGTTTTCAATTCTAACCACTTCAATGCAATAATATATACCAAATAGTGTTGTGTGCCAAGTTTCGTGCAAGACAAACCAAGTTTGAGCTACTTTATGCGCAAAAGTGCCAAAAAAGCTTTAAAACGCATAAAATCGAATTTGTGTATGTTGGACCTCTTGAGATTTGATGATGACTACACTTTATTTAAGCAAATATGTTTGTAGAGATTGTGTGCAGGTCAATATCCGATCGTGATTTTGATCGTTAATAGTACCTATGACTTGGTTCTTAGAAATGTACGCGTCAAAAGGATCCGAAAGATGTTAGCTGAAGTATATCGCTTGGGATGTAAAATGGAGACAGGAGGTCTACTGTTCCTAAGTTTGATGTTCTAGCAAAACTTGAAATTAGAGACAGCGCACTATTCCTGAATTGGAGTGAGCCTACTTCCATTAAAAATTCTGATTATTTTTAGTTATTATTTTTAGTTGATGTATTACTTAAAGTTAATTTGTTGCATTTATAAATTATTAATAGTTAATTGGCAAAGTATTTTCCAAAATGTTTTCTTTGTTTTTACTAAGCTTTATTTTAGGACATATACTTAGTAAATAAATTGAATTTACTAAATTTAGGAACAGCAGCCGTTTTTCTGTTGGAGTTTAGAATAATTATTTCCTAAAAATTAGTAAATAGGTAACCATCCGTATTCTTAGTAATTAGCAACCGTCCCTATTATTAGTAAGTTCAACCGTATCTATTTTTAGCTTAAAGTTCCAGCAGATATAATTGGAAAAATGAACTGCAGCTAAATTTGTGACAAGGGAACTGCTGTTTAAAGGAACAAAAGCTATTATTAGTAAATGGGAACAATGGTTATTGTTAGAATAACCGTACACTTGAATTGGTCAAGTCTAAATGCCTATTTTCAGAGAATAACCGTTTGTTGACTTAGATTCTAGGACCCACGTTACTTTTTTTTTGTTTGGGCTAAGGGAATAATACTTGGGATATTCCAATTTTCTTAGCAATTTTATTTTTATAAATAGCTATCCAATTTCGGCTGTTCCTAAGTATCCAACGTATGAGCTTAGTTATTTCATACAATTATTTTTGGAATTTTTACAAGAAAATTTTGCTTTAAAAATTGCCAATTAATTTATAATATTTTCTTGTGCAACTTATTGATTTTATTTTTAGAGAATTTTAATCATTTTTGTAAGGGTTTTTGAGTGATATTTGTATTTAGACTTAGGTGAGTCTAAGGCGGAATTAGATAGCTTTTAGTGAAGCTAGTGTGGAGTTTAGCTTTTAGTGAAGCTAAGTTTGTTGCTTCGAGTAAAGCAATTTGAGAGAGAAGTTGGCCTATTTTATGCGCTTCGAGTGAAGCAAGGTGTTTAATGTAATTGTAACGAGTTCCCATAAACATATTGGAGAATTTAGAAATCCCATGGGGTCGTGGTTTTTCCTTCTAATTAGGCCTAGAAGGTTTCCACATAAAAATCGTGTTGTCTCTTTCATTATTTCGCTCTAAGTTTAAGCTTCATTTATTTTATTTAATTCAGCAAAAACAGGGCAAAAATGCTTAAACTCGTAACAACAACAATTCACCCCCCTCTTGTTGTTGTTCCCGTCTCTGACTAAGTCTACAACTGGTATCAGAGCCCTGTTCCCATTTGATCAGGAAACCTTGAGGGCAGAATCCTGCTGTTCCAGGAGATGTCTATTATGAACGAGTGAATGGAAGAAGTGTACTCTACTCAAAGACCACCCATGTTTGATGGAAAATTCTATACTTACTGGAAGAATAAGATAGAGATCTTCATCAAGGCGGAAAATTATCAAGTTTGGAGAGTCATCGAAATTGGAGACTTTGAGGTAACCACTACTAACTCCAATAATGAAATTGTTCCCAAACCAATAACCGAATTTGAAAAAGAAGATTTTTAGAAAATGGAATTAAATTCTCTTGCCATAAAATTACTTCACTGCGGTCTTGGACCAAATGAACACAATCGAATTATGGGGTGCAAATCTGCCAAGCAGATTTGGGACCTGCTGGCTGTTACCCATGAGGAAACAAGTGAAGCAAACGTTCCAAGATAGACTTGTTAATGTCGAAGTATAAAAGGTTTTTTATGGAACCAAGAGAAAGCATCCAAGAGAAGTTTACAAGGTTCAAAACAGAAATACAACAAGGAAAGAAGAACAAAATCCAATCTTGAATGCCACAAATGTGGAAGTACCGAACACTTCATCAAGGATTGCCCGATGTGGAAAAATGAAAAGGGCAAGGAAAAGGCTAGAGATTCAAGAAGACCGTTAAACAAAGAAAACTTTAACAAGACCGACTTTCGCAAGGCCCTGATCGCTGCATGGGGAGAAACTGAAAGTGATGATGAAACTATAGTTCCCGAAGAGGAAGAGACAGCAAACCTATGTCTTATGGCCACGCATGAAAGCAAGGAGGAGAAATTCAAAGGAAAGCAGGCAAACACTTCCTACACATTTTCTAACCAACTATACAAATTAAGTAAAAATTAATTAATAAAGGTTCTAAAGGAGACACAAATTAAACTTGAAAATTATAATGATAAGTGTCTCCACCTGGAAAAGGAGCTCAAAGTAAGTAAAGACCATATCTCCTATATAAACACCTTTAGATCCGATGTCAAAAATAGATTTTTCTGTTTGTTGGACCAAAATATAATTCTAAAGCAAAATATGGAGAGAATTAAAAAGGAAAATGTTATTCTTAATATTGAGTTAACGCAATACAAATTGTTAGGCTTGAATAAAGAATTGAATGATACATCTACTAAAGATTTATGCAATGATTTTCAAAATTTAGAATTAAATCTACGGATCCAACCGTATCAACAATGATATACTTGAAATAAATTCAAGAGAAAAAGGGAAAATCAAAATTACTCCCAAATGGATTCAAGATGCCAAAAGTAAAAATTCAAAAGGCTTAAATTACTTTAAGAATAACAAGAAGAAGAAGACTTACGTAGATCTCCCTAGTGACAGAATCTGTTCTTTCTGTGGAAGAACTGGCCATCTGAAGGACCAATTTACCAAAAGGGAACAGTACACTGTCTCCAACAGAAACTATGTCGATAAAATATGGATTAATAAAACTGATTCATGCAAAATCGACAAGGAACCCAAGAAAGTCTGGGTTCCTGTAACTAACAATTAATTATTTTATAGGTCCAAGTGAAGGGGAACAACTCATGGTATCTCGATAGTGGGTGTTCCAAGCACATGACGGGTGATAAATCTAAATTTCTCTCACTTCAATCCTATGATGGGGGAACTGTAACCTTCGGTGATAACATGAAGGGTGAGATAATCGCCAAAGGAAAAGTTGGTAGGTCAAGTTCCCATGCTATCAATAATGTATTTTTAGTCGACAATTTGAAACATAACTTACTTAGCATTTCTCAATTTTGTGATAAAGGTAACTCTGTAAAATTTACTTTTGAAACGTGCATTATTTCTAGGATTGACACAGGAGACACCGTTCTCGAGGGAATCAGAAAAGGGAACACTTATGTTTTGGACCTGGACTCTGTTCCCAAAACCAGTCTAACGTGTCTAAGCGTTATAGAAGACGACCCACTACTTTGGCATAAGGGTCTAGGTCATGCTAGTTATACTTTAATTAATACTTTAAGAACAAAAGACCTAGTAAGAGGACCACCAGCTATAAAATTCCTAAAGGATGAAATTTGTGATCCTTGTGCCAAAGGAAAACAAGTGAGGTCTTCTTTTAAATCAAATAATATTGTGACCACCTCCAAACCACTTGAATTATTACATATGAATCTGTGTGGACCTATAAGAATGCAAAGCCGAAGTGGCAAACGATATGTGTTTGTTATTATTGATGATTATAGTAGATTTACACGGAATTTATATTTAATTAGTAAAGATGAAGCTTTTAATGAGTTTGTTTCTTTCGCTAACAAAATACAAAAATCTACCTATAATCAAATTATTCACATAAGGTCAGATCATGGCAAAGAATTTGAAAATTCAAGCTTTATGAATTATTGCAATGAGCATGGTATAAGTCATAATTTTGCTGCATCAAGAACACCACAACAAAATGGTGTGGTAGAAAGAAAAAATAGAACCTTAGAGGAAATGGCTAGAACTATGTTAATTGCTAGTGGTCTACCTAGAAATTTCTGGGCCAAGGCTATTAATACTGCATGTTATATTTTGAATCGTGTACTGATTAGACCCATCACCTCTAAGACACCCTATGAATTGCTTAAAGGTGTTAAACCAAATATTTCCTATTTTCGTGTGTTTGGATGCAAATGTTTAGTTCATGTAAATGAAAAACGAAATATAGGAAAGTTTGATGAAAGAAGTGATGAAGCAATATTTCTTGGCTATTCATCGAACAGTAAAGCCTACAGAGTTTATAATAAAAGGACAATGAGCGTGGAAGAATCCATTCACATAATCTTTGATGAAACTAACTTCTTGACAAGTGAACAGGATATAAATAATTTTAAAATAGTTCTTGTAAATCTAGAGGACGATAATGAAGAAATGAAAGTGCAAGATAAAGGAACAGCAGGTGAACAACCGGTTCCAGTAGAAGCAGAAAGGTCTGATCAGAATCAGGAACTACCAGTACATCAGAACCAGCAGATTGTTCCCAATCCAGCTGTTCCCACAGATGAACAAGTAGATCCAGCAGCTGAACAGAATGTCAATCAAGCTGATGAAGCTGAACATGCTACTGTTCCCACAAGAGAATTTGTGCCCAAACCTTGGAAATATCAAAGTTATCATCCTCTTGATTTGATTATAAGTGATTTGAATAAGGGAACACAAACCAGATCCCAAATGAGAAACTTTTGTGCACATTTTGCGTTCCTATCATCTCTTGAACCCAAAAATCATGAAGAAGCTCTAAAGGATTCCGAATGGATCGTTGTCATGCAAGATGAATTGAATGAATTTGAAAGAAATAAACTATGGCATTTAGAACCTAAACCAAAGCACAAAAAGGTGATTGGTTTAAAATGGGTATTTCGGAACAAATTAGATGAGCATGGAATTATCGTAAGAAACAAAGCAAGGCTCGTGGTCAAGGGGTACAATCAACAAGAAGGAATTGATTATACCTAGACATTTGCTCCGGTAGCGAGGTTAGAGGCTATTAGAATTTTAATTTCTTTTGCTGCATTCATGAACTTTAAATTATATCAAATGGATGTGAAATGTGCTTTCTTAAATGGCTTTCTTGATGAAGAAGTTTTTGTTGAACAACCCCCAGGCTTTGAAAATACTTCTTGTCTGGATCATGTCTACAAGCTTGATAAAGCTCTTTATGGCTAGAAACAATCTCCTAAGCAATGGTATGAAAGACTGTCAAAGTTCTTGATTCAAAATGATTTTGTTAGAGGTAAAATTGACAAAACCTTATTCTTTAAGAATAAAGGTTCTGATATTTTAATTGTTCAAATATATGTTGATGATATTATTTTTGGAGCCACCAATGAACTGCTGTGTAAAGAGTTTGCTAACCTAATGAGTAATGAATTTGAAATGAGTATGATGGGAGAACTAAACTTCTTCCTTGGGTTAGAAATTAAACAAACAGCTAATGGTATCTTTATTCACCAACAAAATTATATAAAAGAACTTCTCAAGAAATATGGCTTGAATAATGCTAAAACCAGCAATACACCTATGGCTACAAACGTTGAATTAGATGAAGACCCAAATGAAACAAATATTGATCAAACTATGTATAGAGGCATGATTGGCTCTTTATTATATCTAACTGCTAGTAGACCCGATATTGCTTTCAGTGTTGGCTTATGTGCTAGATTTCAATCCAATCCTAAAGAATCACATCTCACTGTAGTAAAATGAATTTTAAGATATTTGACGGGAACAGACGACTTGCCCCTATTTTACCCTAAAAGATATGTCTATGACTTGAAAGGTTTTAGTGAATGCAGATTATGCAGGAGATCTTGTGAACAGAAAAGGTACTTCAGGCATGGTACAATTTCTTGGCTCATGTTTAGTTTCATTGTGTTCCAAGAAACAAAACACCGTTGCATTATCCACTGCCGAAGCTGAATATGTAGCAGCAGCAGCTTACTGTTCCTAAATGCTTTGGATAATACAGCAGCTAAGAGATTTTGGTATTAAGTTTGAATGCATTCCTATTTATTGTGATAATACCAGTGCCATATGCATATCAAAAGATCCAGTGCATCATTCTAGGGTTAAACACATTCATATAAGACATCATTTTCTTAAGGACAACGTTGAAATTAAAAATATAATAGTCAAGTATGTTAACACTAATGAGCAAGTTGCAGATATCATGACTAAACCACTTCCAAGGGAACAATATGAAAAGATGAGATTGGAACTTGGTATGATCAAGCTCCACTGAGATCAATGGCAAGAATTCTCCTCGATACAACTTCAAATTGAATAGGTTTAATCATCCACAAAAACATTGATTGAAAAATCAATTATTGAAGAATTCAGGTATGCAGTTAATAAAATATGTACTATGAATGTCCTCTTGATTGCATGTTTTGAACTAATCACACCAAAGCAGCATGTGTTCGTTCCATTTTTCTATTTCCAAATAATATAATATTTTTTTAATTTTCATATTTTTTTTTTGGGTCAACTAAAATTAATCAAATAATGGGAATTGGATTTATTTACTCATTCAATGAATTTATCCTACAACTCTTCTTTAAGAAATTGATTTCAAATGAAATAATTAATGCAATGAAGAGTTGAACCCTTCAGTAACTGTCCTTTCACCCATATATTAACCCCTTCCTCAAGTCACACCTCTCACGCCCACTCATTACCCTCTTTCTCAATACACCTTCAAACGTCACTCACAATGAAGACACCAAAATCCTCAAACTCCGGTAAGAAGATGAACAGGAAAACACCACAATCCTGTAAAACTTCTCAACCGCAACCTTTTAAAGTGGTTCATCTATCACCACAGATTGATACTCCACCATCTTCATCCACAGAAACTAAAATTGAAACCCCAATCCCATCCACAATGCATGCTGCAAACAAACGCCAAAACACCACACCAAAAGGTGATTCATCGTCCAGACCAACCAAACGTTTAAAGATCACTGATCCCAATAGTGCAGAAGAAATTTCGAAGGAAATGTTTGTAGGGTTTGGTTTAGACAAGTACTGGTATGATTCTACTCCCTTCCCACAACTTCTCGCCATATTGCAAAATCAAAATTGGGAAATATTAATGTCTGATTTCTGTTGCAACCCAATATTCCCAAACCTAATGTGTGAATTTATTTTAAACTTTTCTGTTGATAATGGAGTATGTTCAAGCACTGTTAGGGCAATAAAAATAGAATTTAATAGTTTGATGTTTGAGGAATGGTTTAATGTTCCTGCTGTTGGTTTTGATACATACCATGTTGGTTAAAAAATTGTGTTTTCTGGAATTAATGAAAAGACTATTCTAAAATTTTTAGGAATTAATCAAAAGAAAGGAAAAATTAGCCACAACATCTTGTCTCCTTTGCACAAATTGTTATATAACATTGCACGTAGATTCATTTTACCACGTAATTCAAAATGAAGTGAAGTTAGTCTACATGATGCAACTCTGATTTATTGTATGGCTAATCACATCAAAATAAACTTTTCTTCTTTGATGATTTCTCACCTATCGGATTGCATTGAGAAAGGGAGTTTTGTTGGATATGGAAGGTTAATAACATGGATTTTCAGAAAATTTGGTGAACCTCTAGACGGCTTACAGTTCCCTATGGGTCCTAATACGAAAATAGGTGCTAAATGCTTACAAAACCTGCACCTAAAATTGAAAGATGAAGGGATATTGATACATGCCGTGGGAGAGGTTGTGAATGTTGAATCAAAAGAGGAGAAGGTTGGGGAAGTAAGGGAACAACTATTTGAAGAGGTAAAGGAGTAGGAGCCTGTTCCCACTGCCACAACTGAAACAAGAAAAACATGGGAACAGGGAGAAGCAGCAAGTAAGGGGGAATTAGAAGAAATAGGAGAAGCTAAGGAGGATGATGATTACATTCTAGGTAGTGATTCAAGTGATGAAGAGATTGTGATAGCTATGACGAAGCAGCCTGGTTTAATGCAGAGGAAAAGTAGGAGCTTGGCTTTTAAATGTAAGGTTGTTATGGATGATGACATCACCTTTCACAACATCCCTGACCCTAAAACAAATGTACCTACCTCTCCCAATCCAGCCACACCACCATCACATCCAATTCCATCACCACCACCATCACCTATACAGTCTACACCAACATCATTTCCAACACACACTTCACCAGGTATAGGTTGTGCTAACTTTAATTTTGTTCCTGTAGCTTCTCTAGACTCCATCTTCTCTAAGCTCAATGACCTCCAGTCTCAATTTTTTGCCTTTCAAGACGAAACTTGTGTCTCACTTGCCTCAAATGTTAATCAGCTCATCCAGATGGAGAACCGTCTTGGTGCCAAGTTGGACACAGTTGAAGTGCAGACTAAGTTCATAGACGAAGATGAGACCGCTTCTTGATTCCTCTTCCTACTCCATTTTATAATTTATTGGCCCTTTTATCAACCAGTTAAAATTGTCAAACAATTTTTTTTCTTGTTTGTACCATCTGGGGTACAAAGTTGTATTTCTTTTGTTGAAACAAATGCTACAATTTCTTTATTTTATATTGGTCTGTGATGTTATAATATGTGCATATCTGGATTTGCTTGCTTTATGGTTTGCGTTGTGGCTTGACTATCCCACTTCTTTTTGATTGATGACAAAAGGGGGAAGAAGTATGCATAAAATTAAGAGCAGTTGTGAAATACCACAGTTTTCATATTCGATTGATTTATACTGCTCTGATAATGGAAGTTATTTGTTTACTCTGATGATGCTGTTCTAATAATTGTTTTGAATGTTCTGTTGATAGTTGTATAAGCTAAATATGGATATATGGATATATGCCATGAATATGCTCTGATTATATGATTAATTGTTCTTATGTCACAGTTATTACATTTGAAATACTTAGTGATTTATGTTACCTATTTTTGATTTTTGGAACCTATTTACAAACATGTATTTGATATTTTTTTTTATATATACTATATGGAGTAAACTGTTTTGCTATGAATTATTGGTAAATCATATTGTAACGAGTTGATTTACTAACTTATTTAGAGTTACTTTAATCTCTAGTATGCTCTAAGAATTTTGTCTTACTCTTTTTTTTGCTTAAGTTTGTTTAAAGTTTGTCATCATCAAAAAGGGGGAACTTGTTGGACCTCTTGAGTTTTGATGATGACTACACTTTATTTAAGCAAATATGTTTGTAGAGATTGTGCGCAGGTCGATATCCGCTCGTGATTATGATCGTTGATAGTACCGATGACTTGGTTCTTGTAAATGTACGTGTCAAAAGAATCCGAAAGATGTTAGAAGAAGTATATCGCTTGGGATGTAAAATGGAGACAGGAGGTCTACTATTCCTAAGTTTGATGTTCTAGCAAAACTGGAACTTAGAGACAGCGCACTGTTCCTGAACTGGAATCAGCCTACGTCCACTAAAAATTCTGATTATTTTTAGTTATTATTTTTAGTTGATGTATTAATTAAAGTTAATTTGTTGCATTTATATATTATTAATAATTAATTGGCAAAGTATTTTCCAAAATGTTTTCTTCATTTTTACTAAGCTTTATCTTAGGATATATATTTAGTAAATAAATTGAATTTACTAAATTTAGGAACAGCAACCGTTTTTCTGTTGGAGTTTAGAATAACTATTTCCTAAAAATTAGTAAATAGGTAACCATCCATATTCTTAGTAATTAGCAACCGTCCCTATTATTAGTATGTTCAACCGTATCTATTTTTAGCTTAAAGTTCTAGCAGTTATAATTGGAAAAAGGAACTGCAGCTAAATTTGGGACAAGGGAACTGCTGTTTAAAGGAACAGAAGCTATTATTAGTAAATGGGAACATCGGTTATTGTTAGAATAACCGTACACTTGAATGGTCAAGTCTTAATGCCTATTTTCAGAGAATAACCGTTTGTTGACTTAGATTTTAGGATACACGTTACTTCCTTTTTGTTTGGGCTAAGGAAATAATGGTTGGGATATTCCATTTTCTTAGGAATTTTATTTCTATCAATAGCTATCCAATTTCGGCTGTTCTTAAGTATCCAATGTATGAGCTTAGTTATTTCATGCAATTATTTTTGGAATTTTTACAAGAAAATTTTGTTATATAAATTGCCAATTAATTTATAATATTTTCTTGTGCAACTTATTGATTTTATTTTTAGAGAATTTTCATCCTTTTTGTAAGGGTTTTTGAGTGATATTTGTAATTAGACTTGGGTGAGTCTAAGGGGGAATTAGATAGCTTTTAGTGAAGCTAGTGTGGAGTTTAGCTTTTAGTGAAGCTAAGTTGGTTGTTTCGAGTGAAGCAATTTGAGAGAGAAATTGGCCTAGTTGATGCGCTTCGAGTGAAGCAAGGTGTTTAATGTAATTGCAATGAGTTGCTTTAAACATAGTGGAGAATTTAGAAATCCCGTGGCGTCGTGGTTTATCCTTCTAATTAGGCCTACAAGGTTTCCACGTAAAAATCGTGTTGTCTCTTTCATTATTTCGCTCTAAGTTTAAGCTTTATTTATTTTATTTAATTCTGCAAAAACAGGGCAAAAACGCTTAAACTCGTAACAACAACAATTCGAGCGAATGGAAGAAGGGTACTCTACTCAAAGACCACTCATATTCGATGGAAAATTCTATACTTACTTGAAGAATAGGATGGAGATCTTCATCAAAGAGGAAAATTATCAAGTTTGGAGAGTTATCCAAATCGGAGACTTTGAGGTAACCATTACTAACTCCAATAATGAAATTGTTCCCAAACCAATTACCGAATTTGAAAAAGAAGATTTTCAGAAAATGGAATTAAATGCTCTTGCCATAAAATTACTTCACTGCGGTCTTGACCAAATGAACACAATCAAATTATAGGGTGCAAGTCTGCCAAGCAGATTTGGGACCTGCTGGCTGTTACCCATGAGGGAACAAGTGAAGTCAAACGTTACAAGATAGACTTGTTAATGTCGAAGTATGAAAGGTTTTGTATGGAACCAAGAGAAAGCATCCAAGAGATGTTTACAAGGTTCACTAACATCACAAACAAACTTGTCCCTCTTGGAAGTACAATTCCCACCGATGAACAAGTAAGGATAATCCTTAGGAGCCTTACTTAAGATGAGCGCTGGAGGGCCAAAGTTACTGCAATACAAGAGTCTAAAGATTTTACAAAGTTTAATCTAGAGGAGCTGGTTGGTTCCCTAATGACGCATGAATTACATTTGGGAACAACAGACAGTTCCAAGAACAAGGGACTGGCCCTGGCAGCAGCAGAACAGGACGAATGAGAACGTGATTAGGAAAAGGCTGCCTTACTGGTACGAAAATTCAAGAAGTTCTTCAGGAACAGCAGGTATTTAACTCAGTGAAACAAAACGGAAAGAAGAACAAAATCCAATCTTGAATGCCACAAATGTGGAAGTACCGAGCACTTCATCAAGGATTGCTTGATGTGGAAAAGTGAAAAGGGCAAGGGACAGGCTAAAGGTTCAAGAAGACCGTTAAACAAAGAAAACTTTAACAAAATCGACTTTTGCAAGGCCATGATCGCTGCATTTGGTGACATTAAGGTTTTTTGAAGGACCTCCCCCTTTTCTTTTCTTACTGGTAGTGGGAGCATCCATGGGTGGGGCGTCTTCAGTCTCAAAATCATTGTCAATTGGTAGAGCGTCTTCAGCCATACGCTCATATCTCAGAATTTGGTCCTCTTCACTGTCGTAACTACGATGCTCATTATCCGAGGTCTCAATACTAAGAATATGACTATGATTTACAATTCTAATACGTTCAACACAATAATATAAAACAAATACTGTTGTGTGCAAAGTTTCATGCAAAACAAACCAAATTTGAGCCACTTTATGCGCGAAAGTGCCAAAAAAACTTTAAAAAGTTTAAAATTCATACCTTGTGAATCACTTAATTAAAATGTATTCCATCCGTGTGATCTACATGCTTATAACCAACATCTACATCATCTACATCATCTTTTAGCCACTGATTTTGGATTTATAAAGGGAGGGGAGTCTTTAAAAGCATCATATTCTTCCTCATGCTCAACATCACCTATACCAAGGATGAATCTTTTTCCCGAGACAACAATAGACCATTTTTTATCAGACGGGTCTACAATGTAGAATACTTGCTTGGCTTGTGTGGCTAGTATGAATGGCTCTTCACTATACCGCAAACGAGCTATGTATACAAGAGTGAATCCACAAGGGTCGTCATTTTTTATGCATCGTTGATTATTATCTACCCACTTACATTTGAAAAGACCAATATTGAAAGTAGAGTAGTCAAGCTCCCATATTTCATGTACCCGCCCCTAGTACACTAATTTAACATCAACCGGCGCTTGATCCTTGGCACTCGCGTAAAATGTAGATGACGCCAAAATAGAAACCCCACTATTCTGTAGATAAGATGACTGCTTGTCTTGATCCTCAGTCCAAAATGTGAAGCCATTGACGTCGTAACCCTCATATTTGTTGACATCATTACGCGGACCGAAGGCTAACCACTTACAAATTTTAGATACACCCTTGAGTTCTTCGCATATTACTCGATTATGAAATCAATTAATAAACGTCTTTTTATGCAACTGCATCAATGGCTTATCTCCTTTAACACAATAATATATACCAAAGAATGTTGTGTGCGAAGTTTTATGCAAATCTGATACAAATGTGGTTGTATCAAATGGAGATACCAAAGGAGCCCACACAAGGCTGCATAGGCGGCATACATACCTCATAGAACAGGTCATGGCTTCAGAAAAGCACAGCAGCAAACTAGCGACCAGACCACATTGCACGACATCTGGAGACCAAACCTATGCATCTAGGACCTTAGCTAAAGTGGAAATGGAATCTTGGTACTTGGATCTAGCTATCAAGATCCTAAAACCATTCTAACAATCCACGTGGACTCCTAGAAGCTGAGCTGAAGGAGGGCTGCTCGACAGTTTGCTAGATCAGAATTGTTGAAGTGTTTTTCTTAATGTTTCTGTTTTAATTGCCCATGTAATCGCATGTGCGTTTTAATTAGGCGTGTGCTAATATAGCCGTTATGTTAGTTGAGAGCTCTATATAAGGAGAGCCTCACTTGTGTAATAAACGTTGAACAACTAATGTTTCAGATTTAATCGAAGTAATATAGAGGTATTTCAGAACATTAATCCTTAGTTCTGTTTGTGGTTGTTTCGTGTTATTTTCATGATAATTTGTAGTTTTTATCTGTGTCATTAATCAAATCTTCCGCACATCATTAATCCTTGCATAACCAAGGCCTTAATCAGCCCCAGTTTCGCATCAAAATCAAACAAAGTTTGAGCCACTTTATGCGCAAAAGTGCCGAAAACGGTTAAAAACGAATAAAATCGCAACTTAACACGTAATTTCTAGCATATGACTACGATTTTCATTTTTAACCACTTCAACACAATAATATATACCAAATAGTGTTGTGTACCATGTTTCGTGCAAAATAAACCAAGTTTGAGCTACTTTATGCGCAAAAGTGCCAAAAAAGCTTAAAAACGCTTAAAAACGCATAAAATCGCAACTTAACACGTAATTTCTAGCATAGGACTATGATTTTCAATTCTAACTACTTCAACACAATAATCTAAACCAAATAGTGTTGTGTGCCAAGTTTCGTGCAAAACAAACCAAGTTTGAGCTACTTTATGCGCAAAAGTGCCAAAAACGCTTAAAAACGCATAAAATCGTAACTTAGCACGTAATTTCTAGCATATGACTATAATTTTCAATTGTAACCATTTCCACGCAAGAATATATACCAAATAGTGTTGTGTGCCAAGTTTCGTGCAAAACAAACCAAGTCTGAGCTACTTTATGCGTCAAAGTGCCAAAAACGCTTAAAAACGCATAAAATCGCAACTTAACACGTAATTTCTAGCATATGACTATAGTTTTCAATTCTAACCACTTCAACGCAATAATATATACCAAATAGTGTTGTGTGCCAAGTTTCGTGCAAGACAAACATAGTTTGAGCTACTTTATGCGCAAAAGTGGCAAAAAAACTTAAAAACTCATAAAATCGAATTTGTGTAATATGGAAATCTTGCGGATACATAGGCCCACTTGTTTTCCATATTGCCTACGCCATTTTCCGCAGGGTTGACCCAATGCATTGTATTCCAAATGCATGGGTTCTGTGACTTTGAGGTTTTCGTAGGACCTCGCCCTTTTCTTTTCTTAGTGGTAGTGGGAGCATCCGTTGGTGGGGCGTCTTCAGTGTCATAATCATTGTCAATTGGTGGAGCATCTTCAGCCATACGCTCGTATCTCACAATTTGGTCCTCTTCACTGTCGTAACTACAATGCTCATTATCCGAGGTCTCAATCTCCGGGACTATTTCCTCTCTGAATAGATGCATTGTATATCAGTATATGAAAGAGTATGAATAGAAATATATTAAAACATAAGCTAAATAATATTTAGAATATGACTATGATTTACAATTCTAATATGTTCAACACAATAATATATAACAAATAGTGTTGTGTGCAAAGTTTCATGCAAAACAAACCAAGTTTGAGCTACTTTATGCGCGAAAGTGCCAAAAAAAATTTAAAAAGTTTAAAATTCATACCGTGTGAATTACTTAATTAAAATGTATTCCTTCCGTGTGATCTACACGCATATAACTAACATCTACGTCATCTTTATCCACTGATTTTGGATTGATAAAGGGAAGGGAGTCTTCAAAAGCTTCATATTCTTCCTCATCCTCAACATCACCTATACCAAGGATGAATCTTTTTTCCTGATACAACAATACACCATTTTTTATCAGACGGGTCTACAATGTAAAATACTTGCTTGGCTTGTATGGCTAGTATGAATGGATCCTCACTATCACGCAAACGAGCTAAGTATACAAGAGTGAATCTACAACGGTCGTCATTTTTTATGCTTCGTCGATTATTATCTACCCACTTACATTGGAAAAGACCATTATAGAAAGTAGAGTAGTCAAGCTCCCATATTTCATGTACCCGCCCGTAGTATACTAATTTAGCATCAACCGACGCTTGATCCTTGGCACTCGCGTAAAATGTAGATGACGCCAAAATAGAAACCCCACTATTCTGTAGATAAGATGACTTGTTGTCTTGACCCTCAGTCCAAAATGTCAACCCATTGACATCGTAACCCTCATATTTGTTGACATCATCACGCGGACCCAAAGCTAACCACTTAACAATTTTTGATACACCCTTGAGTTCTTCGCATATTACTCGATTATGAAACCAATTAATAAACGTCTTGTTATGCAACTGCATGAATGCCCTATCCCCTTTAGAAGGATATTTTGATAGCAATATATCAAGATGCTACTCAAAAGAGGATGAACTTCCGGAATATGATGCAACACATACAAGTGTGCTTGTAGAAGGCTGTCTCGAGAATGTGTGACCGATTTGGAGCCAATAGTTCCTTTTCTCTCAAGCCTTGCTTCATGTCTAGAGGTGGGAAGTCCAATAGGCTTTTCCATGGCCAAATACTCAGCTATAAAGTTATTAATCTCATCGCTCACAGTGCCTTGAATCATACTCCCCTCGGGTTGTGCTGGATTCCTCACCTTGTTTTGTGAAAAACCCATGTGTCTTTCAAAAGGATAACACCACCTTAAAAAAACTGGACCCAATAGCTTGATCTCACGAACGAGATGGACAATAAGATGAACCATTATGTCAAAGAAAGAAGGTGGAAAATACATCTCAAACTTGCATAAAGTTACAATCACGTCGAGTTGAAGTGCATCAAGTTTAAAGGGATCAAGAACTTTACAAAAAATTGTGTTGAAGAACAAACATAGCTCAGTAATAGCATATCTCACATGTTTTGGCAGTATTCCACGGATTGCAATTGGTAAGAACACTTGCATCATTACATGGCAATCGTGAGATTTCATGCTTTTTCAACTTCAGCTCACCATTTAGGCTCACAAATCTCTTCATGTTGGATGAGTACCTAGATGAAACCTTAATGTCATACAAACACTCACAAAATGGCCGCTTCTCTGCTTTGGACAATGTGTAGCAAGCTGGAGGCAAATAAACTTTGTCATTACTCATCTTCTTCTTACTGCCACCAACTTCATCAGCTCTATTTCTTTTCTTACTCACCTTAACATGTGCCTGCAACTCCGGACGAAGACCCTTACATTCAAACCAATCTCGTAGGGCCCTAACATCCTTTGTCTTACACGGAATGTTCATGAGAGTCCCGAGTATGGCATCGCATACATTTTTCTCTATATGCATAACGTCAAGACAATGCCTAACCTATAGATCTCTCCAATATGGATGCTTCCAAAAGATTGATTCTTTTTTCCATAATCGGTCTTCACCCCCTTACACTTGCCCCGTTTTACCAAATACAGTCTCAACTCCCTTAACCTGTTCATAAACCTCATAACCGGTCAACGGTCGACGAGCTACACGGTCCTCAACCTCCCCGTTGAACAACTTCTTCTTCTTACAATATTGGTGGTCTCGTGGGAGGAACTTTCGATGGTGCATGAATATGTGTTTGCACTTAGGAATCCACGTGGATTCCATGTCATTGATACATATTAGTCATGCTTTCTTCCCTTTGTTCTTATACCGGAAAATCATTAACAGTGCATGAAAGCATTGCACGCAAGGTGAACTCCTCATTAGCATATGCATTAAACACTGAAATGTCTTCATCCCACATCTTTCTCAAAAGCCCAATGAGAGGTGGAAGATATACATCTATGTCATTGCCAGGTTTTTTAAGACCCGAGATAAGAAGCAAAAGCATAATGTACTTACGCTTCATACATAACCAAGGTGGTAAATTATAGATCACTAAAACTACCAGCCAAGTACTATGTTGAGAACTAAGAGTGCCGAATGGGTTCATTCTATCCGTACACAGTTCGAGCCTAAAATTACGAACCTTATCCCCAAAAGTTTTATGCAACCTATCAATACTCTTCCACTCCAAAGAATCAGATGGATGTGTGAGCAAATAACCTTTCTTCACCCTATCTGCATGCCACCTCAAATTTAACGCATCTTTCTTTATAGAAAACAAGCGCTTGAATCTAGGTATTATTGGAAGATACCACAACACCTTAGCCGGGGGCCCTTTAGCATCCCGAGCCCCTTTACGCTTGTAACGTGATAAACCCACACCTAAGACCACTAGTGGAAAAAACCTCATTTGCTGCGGTTTTTTGGCCATTATTTGATGCGGTTTTTGCCCCAAGCAATAGTGATAGCAACAAATGTCCTACTTTAAATGCTGCGGTGCAAAACCGCAGCAAAAAAGGGCATTATTTGCTGCGGTCAACCAAAAATCGCAGCAAATAAAGAGTAGTATTTGCTGCGGCCAGGAACATAACCGCAACAAATAAGTGGCATTATTTGCTTCGGTTTTGTTCCTGACCGCAGCAAATACCTTAGATTTTTTTTTCTTTTTTCGTTTTATCCTAATAATAATCCAATAATAATACAATGTAATAACAATAATTAATCCAATAATAATCCAATGATAATCACAAATAATCACCAATAATCTCTTTGTAATAATAAACTCTCGATCGTATATATAATATAATATTATGTACGTACATATATATATATATATATATATATATATATATATATATATATATATATATATATATATATATATATATATATATATACATATATATATATATATATACATATATATATATATATATATACATATATATATATATATATATACATATATATATATATATATACATATATATATATATATACATATATATATATATATACATATATATATATATATATATATATATATATATATATATATATATATATATATATACACACACATATATATATATACACACAAACACACACACACACACACACACACACACACACACATATATATATATATATATATATATATATATATATATATATATATATATATATATATATATATATATATATATATATATATATATATATATATATATATATATATATATATATATATATATATATATATATATATATATATATATACATACATATATACATATATATATACATATATATATATATATATATATATATATACATATATATACATATATATATATATATATATATATATATATATATATATATATATATATATATATATATATATATATATATATATATATATATATATATATATATATATATATACATATATACATATATATATATATATATATATATATATATATATATATATATATATATATATATATATATATATATATATATATATAATATACATTAAAGTCCAAAAAAATCTATACTAATTACAATTTATCAAGGACAAAAATTAGCAAGATATGCAGCAATCTTGTCTTTTAATTCCCGCATCTCTCCACTTCTCAGATGGTGTGTTTCCCTCGAAATGTCTTTTATAACCTATAATATAATATAAAATTAAAAGATTAATATAAACATTAGATTATACCAATAATAATTATTTAAGAACATAACAAATACTTACGGCATCTCTATTTTCGACTCCAAACTCCTTCACGGATTTTATAACAAACACTAAGAGAAAATAGATGTGATTGTCAAAAACGGTTAAAAACGTATAAAATCGTAACTTAACACGTAATTTCTAGCATATGACTATGATTTTAAATTCTAACAACTTTAACACAATAATATATACCAAATAGTGTTTTGTGCCAAGTTTCGTGCAATACAAACCAAGTTTGAGCTATTTATGCGCAAAATTGCCAAAAACGCTTAAAAACGCATAAAATCGCAACTTAACACGTAATTTCTAGCATATGACTATGATTTTTTATTCTAACCTGTTCAACACAATAATATATATCTAATAGTGTTGTGTGCCAAGTTTCGTGCAAAACAAACCGTGTTTGAGCTACTTTATGCGCAAAAGTGCATAGAACGCTTAAAAACACATAAAATCGCAACATAACACGTAATTTATAGCATATGACTATTATTTTTAATTCTAACCACTTGAACACAATAATATATACCAAATAGTGTTGTGTGCCAAGTTTCGTACATAACAAACCAAGTTTAAGCTACTTTACACGCGAAATTGTCAAAAACGCTTAAAAACCCTTAAAATCGCAACTTAACACGTAATTTCTAGCATATTACTATGATTTTCAATTCTAACCACTTCAACACAATAATATATACCTAATAGTGTTGAGTGCCAAGTTTCTTGCAAAACATACCATGTTTGAGCTAGTTTATGCGCAAAAGTGCCAAAAACGGTTAAAAACGCATAAAATCGCAACATAACACGTAATTTCTAGCATATGACTATGATTGTCAATTCTAATCACTTCAATGCAATAATATATACTAAATAGTGTTGTGTGCCAAGTTTCGTGCAAATATGATACAAATGTGGTTGTATCAAATGAAGATACAAAAGGAGCCCACACAAGGCTGCATTCAGACCTCACGACACAGCAGCAAACTAGCGACCAGACCACCTTGCAGGACACGTGGATTCCAAACCTATGCATCCAGGACCTAGCCTAAAGTGGAAATGGAATCTTGGTATTTGGATCTATTTATCAAGGTCCTAAAACCATTCTAACAATCCCCGTGGACTCCTAGAAGCTGAGCTGAAGGAGGGCTGCTCGGCAGTTTGCTAGATCAGAATTGTCTAAGTGTCTGTTCTTGTTTCGTATTCATTTCATGATCATTTGTAGTTTTTGTCTGTGTCATTAATCAAAGCTTCCCGACAACATTAATCCTTGCATAACCAAGGCCTTAATCAGCCCCGGTTTCGCATCAAAATCCAAATCAAAATCAAAAAAGCTTAAAAACAAATAAAATCACAACTTAACACGTAATTTCTAGCATATGACTATGATTTTAAATTCTAACCACTTCAACACAATAATATATACTAAATAGTGTTGTGTGCTAAGTTTCGTGCAAAACAAACCAAGTTTGAGCTACTTTATGCCCAAAAGTGCCAAAAAAGCTTTAAAACGCATAAAATCGAAACTTAACACGTAATTTCTAGCATATGACTATGATTTTCAATTCTAACCACTTCAACAGAATAATATATACCAAATAGTGTTGTGTGCCAAGTTTCGTGCAAAACAAACCAAGTTTGAGCTACTTTATGTGCAAAAGTGCCAAAAAAGCTTAAAAACACATAAAATTGCAACTTAACACTTAATTTCTAGCATATGACTATGATTTTCAATTCTAACCACTTCAACACAATAATTTATACCAAATAGTTTTGTGTGCCAAGTTTCGTGCAAAACAAACGAAGTTTGAGCTACTTTATGCGCAAAAGTGCCAAAAAAGCTTAAAAACGCATAAAATCGGAACATAACATGTAATTTCTAGCATATGACTATGATTTTCAATTCTAACCACTTCAACACAATAACATATACCAAATAGTGTTGCGTGCCAAGTTTGATGCATAAAAAACCAAGTTTGAGCTACTTTACGCTCGAAATTGACAAAAACGCTTAAAAATCGAATAAAATCTAATTCGTGTACCTTGATTGGTGTCCATTTTGGAAATGTGGCTCTGGATGTAGATCCCATTTGTCCACGCACTTTTTTCATTGTGCTGAAACGCATGGGAAAATTAATATTATATATATATATATATATATATATATATATATATATATATATATATATATATATATATATATATATATATATATATATATATATATATATATATATATATATATATATATATA
Source organism: Amaranthus tricolor (assembly GCF_026212465.1). NCBI lineage: Eukaryota > Viridiplantae > Streptophyta > Magnoliopsida > Caryophyllales > Amaranthaceae > Amaranthus > Amaranthus tricolor. The sequence continues at coordinate 13,286,684 of NC_080052.1, forward strand.
TATATATATATATATATATATATATATATATATATATATATATATATATATAACACTTAATTAAATCAAATTTGTAAAATAATTAATATTACGTACGCATTCAACAACGCTTTGAATTTTGTGTTGCGAGGCGGGCTTTGAGGTTTTTGTAATGAGTCGAAGACGTGCACAGTGTTCGTTAAAGGACATATGACAAAAAGTATCCAATGCAAACTACAAACGCAAATTTAAAATCAACAAATTAGAGATTTGGTGACTTTAAAAATCAAAAGATAAGTTCAATTTCAAAAATAAAACTTACTCTTCCGTATATGGAGCCAAAATGAACGTGTGTTTAGATGCAAGGGAATTAGCCAAAGCAGTCTCAATGTACGCTCTGACGTCATTTGGATCATTTACACATTTAGTACCCGAAATCGACTCAGGACAAAACTATCCAATTTATATTAGAGGTTCGCAAGAATTTATCTCCTCATAAGCCGCACTACACTCACGAATAAGAAAATTTTGTTAGTAATTCGGTTATAAAAACAATTAAACAACAATGCCTAACTTGTAAGATAATGAGCATCACCTCATGTAGACCTGGATAAGAGCTACGTTCAGCATCTCTCCTCTCGAAAATTGCCCAATGTCACTAGGACCAATAATTACAAACGAGCTTTCTAAAAAGCAGAATTGGTCCCCTTGCAGGTTGAGAATGATTGGGTCCTCCTCACGCAGGTGAGATGCACAACTGTGCAGCCATTTGCAATCTTGAGAGAGATCGTTTAGCTCCGCATCATTCAAAATTAAAGTGCTTGGCATCGACTTTGACCCAGTCGACACCATTGCTGAGGAACCGATGTCTCTCCAAGATCTCTTTGGACTCTTTTGCTATTTCAATTTATACAATTAAATTAGTGTAAGCATGCAACTAAAAAAATAAAAATAAATAAGGTACAAATGATTCTTACCATGTTAATGAATCGGACCCAAGCATATGGCCATGTGACGAAAATACCTAGGGCGTCTGATAGTTTCTCAAGGCTCCATGCTGGCATTGGAACCGGGAGTGAGAAATATTCAAACCCCTTTACAATAGTTTCCACGGTCACACTGATATGGCCACTTGTAACAGGCATCGAATGCATTGTTTGGTCCTCTTTGGTTGGCTGGGCCACACCATATGCAACCTCAGTTAAGTCGCCATCACTAGCAACACCTAACTGAGGCAGCAAAAGAGAACAAGGAGTCGCCTCTTGAAAATCGCATCGTTTAGTATTAAAATATTAAAACGCGTTGCAATTTAAATTAATAAGTGCTTATATATTTAAAAACTATGTACCTGTAGCACTGGCTCCGGAGTTGGCTCTGGATTTTGAGCAACGGAGTTTATGGTCTCCGGTGTGGGGTTTTCCCCTTCAGAGAAAGTAATGGACTGGGGTGCTACGGGGGTAGTGGGCTCGGGTGTTGGCTCGACCAAAGCATTACGATCCCCATGTTGACTTTCCTGATCCTCGACAATCAGGTTTGCCAAATCAACAACGGGTGCTCCCATCTTCTGCAACACGGCGGCCAATTTGGCGAGAACGTCCTTCGTAATCTCTGCTCGGAGGGTCGCTACTTCATCCTGCAGCGTCGTTCGAGATTCAGTAGAAACACACTCTTTGCCAAATGCCTTCTGTAGCCCCACGCGGACTCCTCATTTTCCGACTACCCGGCCACTGTGGTCTTTCCCTAAGACCATATGCAATGCGTCAACATTGCCTCTTGGCGTGAACTCCCCCGTAGCTTCTTTTTTCCTTCTAGCCCATCTGTTCAAATAAAAAGTTACATATATAGCAATTAGTATAAGTAAATAAAATCCAAAGAATACAAAAAAAATCAATAATATACATAATAATTTTTAAACTCACCACAGCATCAGCAACCTTCTTCGTTCCCGGATCATTGATGGTAAATTTACCACTTGCATCTCGGGAATGAAGCCCACAATACCAATCACGCACCCGATCTCCAGCAGGAGTATTCATGGATGCGGAGCTAGTCGTAGATGAGGGCGTGGATGAACTTTGATTGGGGTATAAACCCGCATCCACCCACTCTTTTCGGACCTCATCGTACGTTTTCTGGCCCAAGCGATGGTAAAACTTCCTTTTGCTTACAGAATCAGAAGCTTTACCACGCTTTTCCTAATTAATCATAAGAAATCGAATGTCATGTATTAGTTTAATGACTGAAGCAAAAAAAGTAAATTCAAATCAAAAAATATAATATAATATGAAATACTTACAACTTCTACGGGAGTTGTTCTTTTGGCAACAAAGGTCTCCCAATCTCTCTTCGATATGTGACCCCATATTTCGTAGGGCATCTTCGAAGGTGCTTGCTCTCCACCTTCGTTTCTCGTTTTGACCTTTTTGGTCGTACGAGCAGGGCTCTTCGTAATCCAGCCAGTTACTAGCTTGGATTTAAAATCTCTAAATCTTTCAGCAACAGCTGAAAGAAACACATTCTTCTTGTCCTCATCGTTCTCGATGTGGAAAAGATTCTACAAAAAAAGTTATATTTATTACTGTCAATTAAATTAATTTTAAAATGAAACTAAATAAGTAAAAATAGTAAAGTTTCTTACCATACTATCATTCCATAGAGAGTTCTTCAGACCCTCTGGAACCTCGTTCCATGCGTGCAATATGGAAATCTTGCGGATACATTGGCGCACTTGTTTTCCATATTGCCTACGCCATTTTCCGTAGGGTTGACCCAATGCATTGTATTCCAAATGCATGGGTTCTGTCACTTTGAGGTTTTTCGTAGGAACTCGCCCTTTTCTTTTCTTAGTGGTAGTGGGAGCATCTGTTGGTGGGGCATCTTCAGTGTCATAATCATTGTCTATCGGTGGAGCATCTTCAGCCATACGCTCGTATCTCACAATTTGGTCCTCTTTACTTTCGTAACTACGATGCTCATTATCCGAGGTCTCAATCTAGGGGACAATTTCGTCTCAGAATAGATGCATTGTACCTGAAATAGTATGAATAGAATTATATTAGAACATAATCTAAGTAATATTAAGAATATGACTATGATTTACAATTCTAATACGTTCAACACAATAATATATACGTTCAACACAATCACTTAATTTAAATGTATTCCTTCCGCGTGATCTACACGCATATAACCAATCTCTACATCATCTACATCATCTTTATCCACTGATGTTGGATTGATAAAGGGAAGGTAGTCTTCAAAAGCTTCATATTCTTCCTCATCCTCAACATCACCTATACTAAGGATGAATCTTTTTTCCCGGTACAACAATAGACCATCTTTAATCAGACGGGTCTACAATGTAGAATACTTGCTTGGCTTGTGTGGCTAGTATGAATGGCTCCTCACTATCACGCAAACGAGCTAAGTCTACAAGAGTGAATCTACAACGGTCGTCATTTTTTATGCATCGTCGATTATTATCTACCCACTTACATTTGAAAAGACCAATATAGAAAGTAGAGTAGTCAAGCTCCCATATTTCATGTACCCGCCCGTAGTATACTAATTTAGCATCAATCGGCGCTTGATCCTTGGCACTCGCGTAAATTGTAGATGACGCCAAAATAGAAACCCCACTATTCTGTAGATAAGATGACTTCTTGTCTTGACCCTTAGTCCAAAATGTGAACCCATTGACATTGTAACCCTCATATTTGTTGACATCATCACGCGGACCAAAAGCTAACCACTTAACAATTTTGGATACACCCTTGAGTTCTTCGCATATTACTCGATTATGAAACCAATTAATAAACGTCTTGTTATGCAACTGCATCAATGCCCTATCCCCTTTAGAAGGATGTTTTGCGCGCAATATATCAAGATGTTCACTCAAAAAAGGATGATCTTCCTGAATATGATGCACTACATACAAGTGTGCTTGTAGAAGGCTGTCTCGAGGATGTGTGACCGATTTGGAGCCAATTGTTCCTTTTCCCCCAAGCCTTCCTTCATGTCTAAAGGTGCGAAGTCCAATACGCTTTGCCATGGCAAAATACTCAGCTCTAAAGTTACTAATCTCATCGCTTACAGTGCCTTGAATCATACTCACCTCGGGTTGTGCTGGATTCCTCACCATGTTTTGTAAAACACCCATGTGTCTTTCAAAAGGATAACACCACCTTAAAAAAAATGGACCCAAAAGCTTGATCTCACGAACGAGATGGACAATAAGATGAACCATTATGTCAAATAAAGAAGGTGGAAAATACATCTCAAACATGCATAAAGTTACAATCACATCGAGTTGAAGTACATCAAGTTTAAAGGGATCAAGAACTTTACTACAAATTGTGTTGAAGAACGAACATAGCTCGGTAATAGGATATCTCACATGTTTTCGCAGTATTCCACGGATTGCAATTGGTAAGAACACTTGCATCATTACATGGAAATCGTGAGAATTCATGCTTCCCAACTTCAGCTCACCATTTAGGCTCACAAATCTCTTCATGTTGGATAAGTACCCACATGGAACCTTAATGCCATACAAACACTCACAAAATGGTCGCTTCTCTACTTTGGGCGATGTGTAGCAAGCTGGAGGCAAATAAACATTTTAATTACTCATCTTCTTCTTACTGCCACCAACTTCATCAGCTCTATTTCTTTTCGTACTCACCTTAACATGTGCCCACAACTTCGGACGAAGACCCTTACATTTAAACCAATCTCGCACGGCCCTAACATCCTTTGTCTCACCGGGAATGTTCATGAGAGTCCTAAGTATGGCATCGCACACATTTTTCTCTATATGCATAACGTCAAGACAATGCCTAACCTGTAGATCTCTCCAATATGGAAGCTTCCAAAAGATTGATTCTTTTTTCCATAATCGGTCTTCACCCCCTTGTACTTGCCCCGTTTTACCAAATACAGTCTCAACTCCCTGAACCTATTCATAAACCTCATAACCGGTCAACGGTCGACGAGCTACACGATCCTCAACTTCCCCGGTTACCAACTTCTTCTTCTTACAATATTGGTGGTCTCGTGGGAGGAACTTTCGATTGTGCATGAATACGTGTTTGCACTTAGGAATCCACGTGGATTCCATGTCATCGATACATATTGGGCATGCTTTCTTCCCTTTGTTCTTATACCCCGATAAGTTGCCATATGCCGGAAAATCATTAACGGTGCATAAGAGCATTGCACGCAAGTTGAACTCCTCATTAGCATATGCATAAAACACTGAAACGCCTTCATCCCACATCTTTCTCAAATCTTCAATGAGAGGTGCAAGATATACATCTTTGTCATTGCCTGGTTGTTTAGGACCCAAGATAAGAAGCGAAAGCATAATGTACTTACGCTTCATACACAACCAAGGTGGAAAATTATAGCTCACTAAAAGTACTGGCCAAGTACTATGTTGAGAACTAAGATTGCCAAATGGGTTTATTCCATCCGTACACAGTCCGAGCCTTAAATTACGAACCTCATCCCCAAAAGTCTTATTCAACCTATCAATACTCTTCCACTTTGGAGAATCAGATGGATGTGTGAGCAAGTGACCTTTCTTCACCACCTCAAATTTAACCCATCTTTCTTTATAGAAAACAAGCGCTTGAATCTAGGTATTATTGGAAGATACCACAATACCTTAGCCGGTGCCCTTTTAGCATCCCGAGCCCCTTTACGCTTGTAGTGCGATAACCCACACCTAGGACACTCTTCCAAGTTCTCGTTTTCATTCCGATACAACACACAATCATTCGGACACGCATGAATCTTCTGGTTCTCTAAGCCAAAAGGACACATGAGCTTCTTGGCATAATATGTCGACTTTGGAAGTTCATTTTCCTCAGGAAGCATCTCACCTAACGCTTCTAATAACATTGTGAAACTAGCGTCACTCCAATTGAACTTTGAGTTAATGTTGAAAATTGTCAACATTACTGTTAGTTTGGTGAACTTTGTACATCCAGGGTACAAAGGCTTTTGAGAAGCCTCTGTCAACAAGTCAAAAACACGAGGACGTTTTCCTAACTTATCCTCGACTCCCTCCATCATCTCATCAACACGATCCATATCCTCATCGACATTCTCTTCATCGGTCTCATACCCATCAACATGATCTACTACATCCTCATTGACATCGGCCGCATTATTGACGTCCTCAACAACACTTTTCTCTTTGTAAACTCCCTCCTCACCATGCCAAACCCAAACATTATATTGAGGCCTAAACCCACGTCTAAGTATGTGCTCCCTAAGTATATCAACACTATCTACCTTTCATACATTGCCACAACTGACACATGGGCAATATAAACTAAGTCCTTTCGTCCTAATTTGGTGTTCAACCGCAATACTACAAAATTCTAATACGTCATCAATAAATTCCGACGATTCAATGCTTCCATACATCCAAGAACGATCTTTTGTCATCCTAATTAGTGTGATTAATTTATTCAAAACAAAATTAATACACAACTTTTAAACATATATACTTAACGAACCCTAATGAAGCACAAAATTAAGTAATAATCATTCATTTAAACCTAATTAACCCAAATAATAATACAATGTTTTTTAAACTTTCCAAATGATGTTTATTATACTAACCATAATTAATATTTATATATATTAACAACATATAAAAACAATAAAAATAAAATCACATTCATTAAATTGGACAACTAATTAACATTCATATACACAACTCATTCCTTTAACCATAAACAACCCTAATTAAACCTAATTTACAAACTAGAAAAAAAATTATGATAAATTTAAAACTTAAAAACTACACACATTCATAAATAAAATGAATAAATTACTTAAAAATATAAAAAAAACATGATATATATGATAAATTTATAACTTAAAAACAACAACAACATACACATTCATAAAGTATGTCAAATTTAAACCTAATTTACAAAATCAAAATGAAAAAGATACCTTGAATTTCGTGGGTTTTGGGGGGTTGTGTATAACCTACAATGAAAAAAAATTTAGTATAAAAAAACTAAATCCCTAAAGCATAATGAAGGTTGAAGAAATTAAATTAAGCTTGAAAAAATAATACCTTGAATAAGAACTTAAATTTCGTGGGTTTTTGAAGGAAGCAACAATGGTGGGTTTTAAATGTTAAAGAAGAAGAAAAATAACGAAAATGATGGGTTTAGGTTGAAATCTTCGTTGGGTATGCGAAACTGAAGGAAGCAACAGTGCAACGATGAAGAAGAAAAACGAAATCGAAGACGACAAATAGTACAACGATGAAGAAGCAACAGTAGGTATGTGCGAAAATGGTGGGTTTTTGAACGAATACAACAGTAGCTATTGATACAACAGGTATGCGAAAATGGTGGGTTTTACGAAGGCTGTTACATTTGTGAAGATGTAGAATATGAATGAAGCAGATGAAGATTAAGATGAAGATGAAGCGTTTTTTCAATGGGTTTGAGAGAACGAAGCAAAGTGTATAGTGTACGTTGTAGTCGAGTTTTGTGAAAAAAGAAATGGCGGGTTTTAACATGTATGTTGTAGCTGCTGTACATTATAAAACAATTAAAGTCCAACGGTTATTTGCTACGGGCCCTTGTCAATCGTAGCAATTAATGCTGCTGATCTGTGTTATTAATTTGCTGTAACGGTATTTGCTGCGGGCCCCTCATTAACTGCAGCAATTAAGGTAATTGTGTAAGGGTTATTTTCTGCGGTCCCTAGCAAAACCACAACAATTAATATTGGTGCTGAGTATTTGCTACGGTCAGACCTTTAAACCGCAGCAATTAATGGTTATTTTTTATCTTATTCTTTTTCTTATTTATTGCTGCGTATATACAAAAACCGCATCAAATGATAAGCAGCAAATACGTTTTTTCAACTAGTGGACACTCTTCTAAGTTCTCGTTTTCATTCCGATACAACACACAATCATTCGGACATGCATGAATCTTTTGGTACTCTAAGCCGAAAGGACACATGAGCTTTTTTGCAGAATATGTCGACTTTGGAAGTTCATTTCCCTCAGGAAGCATCTCACCTAACGCTTCTAATAACATTGTGAAACTAGCTTCACTCTAATTGAACTTTGACTTAATGTTGAAAATTGTCAACACTGCTGTTAGTTTGGTGCACTTTGTACATCCAGGGTACAAAGGCTTTTGAGAAGCCTCTATCAACAAGTCAAAAACACGACGATGTTATCCTAACTCATCCTCGACTCCCTCCATCATCTCATCAACACGATCCACATCCTCATCGACATTCTCTTCATCTGTCTCATACCCATCAACATGATCTACTACATCCTCATTGACATCGGCCACATTATTGACGTCCTCAACAACACTTTTCTCTTTGTAAACTCCCTCCTCACCATGCCAAACCCAAACATGATATTGAGGCCTAAACCCATGTCGAAGTATGTGCTCCCTAAGGATATCAACACTATCTACCTTTGATACATTGCCACTACTGACACATGGGCAATAAAAACCAACTCCCCCCGTCCTAACTTGATGTTCAACCGCAATACTACAAAATTCTAATACGCCATCAATAAATTTCGACGATTCAATGCTTCCATACATCCAAGAACGATCTTTTGTCATCCTAATTAATGTGATTAATAAATTCAAAACAAAATTAATACACAACTTTAAAACATATATACTTATTTATAACAAACATATTTAACTCTAAAAATATATAGTTTGAATAATTAACATATTGTATACTTCATACTTCATATACTTCACATTCTATTTCTAAATAACCAAACATATTCTAATTCTATATAATCAAACATTTTCTAATTATATACTTCATACTTCAATATTAAGCTTAATAAAATTAAATCATTTAACCTTAGAAATATAAGTATTCTAATTCTAATAATTAAAGACAAGTATAACAACAAACCACATTTTTAACAAAATATGCAAATAATTAACAAACCACACAAATCACATTCACAAATAATTACTAAATATGCAAATAATTAACAAACCACATTTTTAACTAAATTACTAAATTACAAGTGAAACTATAAAAATACAAACTTGCAAATTTACAAAACAAATAATACCTAATTTTCGTATGTTATGATATTGCAAAAAACTGAAAGGTTTGAGAATTTAAAACGACGAATAATACCTTAATTCGTGAGTCTTGAAGATGAACAAGACCAAATGCCTTTGGTTTCAAACGGTTTTGAAGAATGATGAACAGTAGAAGTGGTGGGAGAAGTAGAATAGTCGAGTAGATGATGAACAAGTAGGGGGTTTATGAAAATTCGAAGTTTGAAGTTTGATGATGAACAAGAACAGTAGATGTTTGCAGTTTGAAGTCTGGATAGAGAAGAAGAAGAATAGTCGCTGCTATATGTCTTCTCTTGTGGTATAATTAACGAAATAGAAGGGTTTCGTCTTATGGAAATATAAACGTTTAAAAAGGCGCCATGTTAATATAGTTTATTGCGGCGGTCACAAGCAAAACCGCAGCAATTATTCTAAGTCAAAAAACACTCCGCGAGGCACGGAGTTGGGTTTGTCTGACTTTAAATTTTTTCTTCACACTTTTTTTTTAATACTTATTTGCAGCGGTCCTTATCATAACCGCATCAATTAATTGTGCTACTGGGTATTTGCTGTGGTCAAGCCTTAAAACCGCAGGAATTAATTGTTTTTTTTTTCTTATTGTTTTTCCTATTTATTGCTGTGTATATACAAAAACCGTAGCAAATTAGACGCAGCAAATATGTTTTTTTCCACTAGTGCATGGAAATGTTTTTAAAAGTTTGAAAAGGAAAGAGTGAAAGAGATGTGTGAGAAAATAAAACAAAAACAGAAGAGGTGAGGGAACAAGGTAAGCATTTTATTCACTATAAAAGAAATATAATACAATGCATTTGTACTTCATTTAATAGTGATTTGACAACATAGGGAATGCACAATGAGTATATCTTGACCTATTGTAGAAATGACATGAAGGGATGTGTGGTTTGGAGGTGTAGTCATGAATTCAATTTGATTTGAATCAAAAACATGAACAAGACTTTATTACATGGTTGACTTCCAAAAAAAGTATTAAACAAACAATTTTGTTTTAAGATAATTAAATATCCTTTATTCATTAAAGGTACTTAATTATCAATCCCATTTTAGTGTATTTATTTAAGATAAATGATTTTAAAGAAATTGAAATTTGAATTTTCAATTCTCAAATACATGCATAAACACACATATATAATCACAATCAAATCATATAAATAATATGTAATGCTCCCCCTTAAGACATACATGGTATTAACTAACAATAAGCGTTTCCTATTAAACCCTTTTACTCTTATATCATTACTCCCCCTTAATTCATGCAACATCATTAAAGGTTTTGTAAATATGTCTGCTAACTGATTTTCTGTAGAGATAAAAGATAGAGTAATATGACCTTTTTCAACATGATCTCTAATGAAATGGTGACGAACCTCAATGTGTTTTGTGCGTGAATGTTGTACAGGATTCTTAGCAATACATATTGCACTTGTATTATTACATTTTATTGGAATACCTTTGAGATCAACTCCAAGATCTCGAAGTTGTTGTGCAATTCATAAGATTTGAGAACAGCATGCACCTGTAGCTATGTATTCAGCTTCAGCTGTAGACAAAGCAACTGAATTTTGCTTTTTAGAATGCCATGAGATTAATGAATTTCCTAAAAATTGACACGATCCTAAAGTGCTTTTTCTAACCACTTTATAACCAGCATAATCAGCATCTGAAAATCCAATCAAACTAAAATTTCCACAACTAGGGTACCATAGACCGAAGTCTTTAGTCCCATGTAAATATCTAAAATTCTCTTAATTGCTATTAAGTAAGATTCTTTTGGGTTAGGTTGAAAACGAGCATATAAGCAAACACTAAACATAATATCAGGACGTCTAGCAATCAAATACAATAAAGAACCAATCATACCTCTATAAGTCTTTTGATTAACACTATTACCATTTATGTCTTGATCTAGACTTAGTGTTGCACTCATAGGCGTATTAGCAACTTTGCATTGATCCATATTGTACTTCTTTAGCAAATCTCTAACATATTTACTTTGACAAATAAATATGCCATCTTTCTTTTGCTTTATTTGTAGTCCAAGAAAAAATGTTAAGTCTCCCATCATGCTGATTTCGAATTCCTTGCACATAATCTCAGAAAATTCCTTGCACAAAGAATCATTAGTAGCTCCAAAAAATATATCATCAACATATAATTGAACAATAAGAATATCTTTTTCTTTAGTTTTAACGAAAAGCGTTTTATCAATTTTTCCTCGTTGAAAATCATTTTCAAGTAAATGTGAGCTAAATCTATCATACCAAGCTCTTGGAGCTTGTTTCAAGCCATATAGTGCTTTGTTTAGTTTAAACACATGATTAGGTAGATCAGAATTTTCAAAACCAGGTGGTTGTTTAACATACACTTCCTCTTGTAAGTAGCCATTTAAGAAAGAACATTTTACATCCATTTGATATAGTTTAATATTCATGTATGAAGCACAAGCAAGCATAATACGGATAGATTCTAACCTTGCAACTGGAGCAAAAGTCTCATCATAATCCATTCCTTCTTCTTGATTATAACCTTGAGCTACCAGCCTTGCTTTATTTTCTTATAATGTCTCCATGCTCATTGAGTTTATTGCGAAAGACCCATCTAGTTCCAATAATAGTACGATCTGGAGGTCTTTCAACTAGATGCCAAACTTTGTTTCTTTCGAATTCATTTAATTCATTTTGCATAGCAATGATCCACTTTGGTTCTTGTATAGCTTCTTTAACATCCTTTGGTTCTACAAGAGAAACAAAAGCAGAAAATGCACATAAATTTTTAAGAGACGATCGAGTTTGCGTACCTTTGTTTGAATCACTTATGATGTTTTCTGGAAGATGTTGAGATGACATTCTGAGTCTTCTTCATAGAATGGATGGTGTATAATCATTCAATGAAATAGTACCTACTTCATTTGAGGAGTTTCTAATTGGTGTATCCAAAGCAGTATGTTCAGGAACTGTTTCAAGATCTTGAGGTTGGCTCTCAAGATCAGGCTGTAAGTCTTCAATGTTTACAACATGTTTTTCTGCAACCTTATCAAGACTTTGTATGGTATCTTGCATGTTTTTCTTTTTAATAGCACCAATATCATTAGCATCCAGTTCGTCATCACTTAAATCATCAAAGTGTTAACTGCCTCGGCCCAATAGTGTTTAGTTAATATACCTTCAATAAGTATCCATGGAATATACCTTCATCACTTCTAGCATCAAATTTACCTAGATTATCTTTACTATTATTATGGATAAAACATTTACAGCCAAATGCTCTAAGGTAGGCTATGTTTAGTTTTCTTCCTTTGAATAACTCATAGGGGGTTTTCTTAAGTATGGGTCTAATGAGGCATATATTTAAGATATAATTTACTGTGTTAACTGCCTCGGCCCAATAGTGTTTAGTTAATCCATTTTCAATAAGCCTTGTCCTAGCTATTTCTTCTAAGGTTCGAGTTTTCCTTTCAACCACGCCATTTTGTTGGGGGTGTCCTAGGAGTTGAAAAGTTATGGGTTATACCGTATTTTTCACAAAACGAATCACAGCCTAACTAATCAAACTCTTTACCATGGTCACTTCTAATTGAAACTATTGGAAGATTCAGCTGAGTTTGCATCTCTTTACAACGTCTTTAGAACAGTTTCAAGGCTTCACTTTAATCCTTCAAAAAATCAACCCACATAGATCTAGAATAATCATCAACCATAACTAGAATCTAAGATTTACCTCCTATGCTCCGTACACGCATTGGACCACATCGATCAATATTTAAGAATTCACATGGTCATGAAGTACTTACCATTTTCTTCGGTTTGAATGAATTTCTTACTTATTTTCCTCTAATGCATGCGTCACATGTAGGACTGTGTTTATAGTTAAGAGCTGGAAGTCCCTTAACTAGATCTTTACTTACCAACTCATGCATGGTGTGAGTATTAATGTGACCAAGACGTCTATGCCATAGTTTTGGATTATTTGTCATAGCTTTCAAGCACTTGAAATTTTGAGCTACAATTTCGTTAGTAGTCAAGGCATAAACATTATCATGTCTAAAGGCGGTAATAAATGTATCTCCGGTGTTAAGGTTTTTAACCACACATATTTCTTTATCAAAGATTACTTGATTACCTTTATCACATAGTTGAGACACACTTAGCAAGTTAAATTTTAGAGCTTCAACTAAATAAACATTATCAATAGTTTTAGATGGATTTTTACGAACATTGCCAACACCTAAAATTTTGTATTTACCTTTATCTTCTAGGGTGATCAAGCCATTGCATTTTTCTTTAATTTCAAAAAATAAAAAAACTTTACCACTCATATGTCTCGAGCATACACTATCTAGGATCCAGTTTTGCTTTACCTACAAAACAAAAAAAAATAACCTTTCTCAACTTTACTTGGCTATCCAAGTGACAAATTTGGGACCATATTTAGGGTAGACCATGTTGGGTGGTCTTGTCCCTTTAGGAACCCATATTTGCTTTATCTGTCCACGTAATTGAAGAGGAAAGGAATTCTTAATAATATAATTTTCCTTATGTATGTACGGACATGCAAACTAAATATGTCCTTCTTTGCAACAATATGAGCAAGTAGGTGTACGTCTATGTTTGTATGCATTCTTAACAAATGTGGTTTTACTCTTATAGTTATGTGTAATATTATTATAACCTATACCACGTTTATCATTGAGTCCTTTTTGGCGTGTAAGCATTTTTGTGAATTTAGATTCAGATTCGTTTATCTTTGTTAATGCTTGTAAATTTTTTTCAGACTCATGTCTTAGAGTCTTGAGCTTGGACTCAAGATCATTGTTTTCATTCTTAAGATCAATAAGCTGTTCAGCCTGACTGAGATTCTGTTCTTTCAATACTTTGACAGTCTTTTCAAATTTTACTATTTCAGCCTTTAACGATTCATTTTTCTTTATAAGTTCTTCACAGCTTTCAGCATAGTGACGTATTTTATTTTCCAGAATATCTTTCTCATCTTTTAAGATCTTTTCAATTTGAAACATATCAAGGAGAGCTTTAACTAATTCATCTTTAGAACAGGTGTTAAGAAAGTGTCGTACCTCTTTATGGTTTTGATCTAGATCATCATCGTTATCATCATTAGCCATAAGACATCAGTGAGCTTGACCATCTTCACTTTCAGGTTCGAATGATCCTTCGGAATCACTCCATGTAGCAACCATTGCTTGTTTCTTCTTGTTTTTCTTGTAGGATTCCCTTTTCTTCTTAGGGAATTCTTTCACAACATGTTCTGTAGATCCACACTCAAAGCAAGCAAGTTTGTTAGTTCTAGAATTAGAATTAGAGTTAGAAGACTTACCTTTGTTTCTAGATTTAAATTTCTTAAATCTTTTGCGCATCTTCATGATTCCTTCAAGACCTTTTGTGATCAAGGCAAATGGATCTTCCTCATCATCACTTTCTTCATCATCGCTTGAAGATTCATGATGTTTCTTTGCCTTTAGTGCAAGATTTTTCATTAAAGGTATTATATCACTTTCTCCATCATCATGTAGGGTAAGTTCATGAGTTGAGAGTTTTCCAAGTAGATCGTCAAGTGATAGAACTCTCAAGTCTTGAGCTTTTTCAATGGCGGTGACTTTTGGACCCCATTTGGATCTTGGAAGACACCTCAAGAACTTTTGTACTTTTCCTGCATTAGTAAAAGTTTTGCCAAGAGAATTCAAACTGTTAATGATTTATGTAATACAAGTAAACATATCATTAATATTCTCATCCGTTTTCATCTTGAACATTTCGTATTGATACATGAGGATGTTGATCTTAGTCTCCTTCACTTGACTTGTTCCTTCATAAGTCACAACTAACTTATCCCATATTTCCTTAGCACTTGTGCATGAAGAAACTCTATTGAACTCGGTACCATTCAAAGCACAACATAATTGATTCATTGCCCTATAGTTTTTGGATACCGCTTCCAAGTCACTTTGTGAATATTCGGATTCGGTTTTCAACATAGCATTTCCTTGAGCGTCTCTTTTCAAGGGTACCTTAGGTCCTTTAGTTATGATGTCCCAAAGTTCCACATCATGATCAATCACGAACATCGTCATCAAAGTTTTCTAATAAGAGAAATTTGTTCCACAAAACAACAGAGGTCTAGAGCACGAACGTCCTTAAGCAAGCAACCATTCTCCTATCGGATCCATCACAAGATATTAGTCTTTATATATGGAACTCAGCTCTGATACCAATTGAACTTTGATAGGAGGTCGAACACTCTCTAGAGGAGGGGTGAATGGAGAGTATGGGCGTTTAAAAATTTTTGTCTGGAAGAATATCTCAAGAGATTGAGTGACCTTTGAAAAGTGTTTTCTAAGATAGTTTATGGGTCGAGTAATAAAACTATAACGTATGTGCGGAAAATAAACTTTAAAGAATAACACACGATATGTTAACGAGGTTTGGTTCTAAACAACCTACACCCCGCCTAAGGGTTCTCCTTCAACCCGTAGGATTTCAATGCCTTTTATTAAACTGACTTTAAGACAAACTAGAAGATCTCACTACCTTCTCTCACCACGTTCTTCCCCGTGAAAAAACGTCTTACAAATCCCTTTAATTAAAGCAAATCCCAATCTCTCAATAAAGATTACATGTTGAACACTTTGAAAAGTATTCTAAGTTAGGCGTATTAAACTATGAAATAATCTAACTCTTTTTTAACACTTAAACCTATTACAAATTGTAAGAGCTAGATAAATTAAAAATTACAACTCTTTTTAATACTTAAAGAATATTATATCTTAAGTCAAGATAGAAAGATATAAGAAGAGATGCATAGAGGTGTATCCTTAATTCTGAAATGAAGCCTTGTATATATATAGATGTTACGCCTCAACATCTCCTTGACGAGAAAGAAAGCTTCTTTCGTTAATTTTGTTGATCTGAATATTTTGTGCCAATCTTCAAGACCTTGAGCTTTATTTCAAACTGACGTGTACTGACAGCTAAGATAATTTTGTCATTGTGCTGTAATTTGTTTTTAATGACCAATGTTGTGTTGCAACTTTAGTACTCATACAAGATAATGAAAAACTAAGAAAAACCATATTAATCAAAGTGTAAATACTTATTCAAATTAATTCCTATTTTTAGCATTAATTTAAATAGTCATTTCCTATTTATAGTAACAATTTAAATTACCATCTCATTTATAGCAAACACTTTAATTAGCTTAACAACTTAATTTAAATTCAAATATTAACGTGCACTATGTATAACCAAACGTGCATTAGCTTGTACTATAGATATTTAATCATCCAACTATTTTAAGCACATATTTTTTATATTCAATTTCAAATATTCAAACGGTAATAACAAACCGTGTAATAATATATTCCAACTTAGTTTCAATATTTTAACTTATTGAAATAATTCAAAGATAATTTTAATAAACCTTGACCTATTACAATATTTCAAATATAATTTTTTAATGAACCTTGACCTATTAAAATACTTCAAATATAATTACGAAACTGACCTTATTATAAACGTAATTACCTTCAAGACATTGAAACTAATTTCAAGACTTATAAATTTAACTATAAGATAACCTTAAGTCATTTACGCATATTCCAATAATTCAAACTTAAACATAAAACAATTATTCAATTTATATCCAATATGATTTTAGACTAACTTAAACAACTAAATGTGTTTTGAATTATGATCATTTAAGAGAATTGAGTCTTCAAAGTGCTTACGTTTTCCATGTCATGTCCTTTTTGCTATGATGTAAAGCATTGAGGACAATGCTTCTGATAAGCATAGGGGAGTCTACACCTGTTAGTGTAGATTTTTATTGTTTTCCTAGTGTAGATTTTTATTGCATTTTTAGTTTAGCATTTATTGATTTCCTAGTTAGTTTTTATGCTTTCTTAGGTTAGAATTTTTATTGCTCTTATTATTATTTTTGTTTTGTTTTTTTCTTTTTTTTTACCACTACCCCGAATAAAAAAATAAAACATAAAAAAACAAAAAAAGAAAAGAGAATGCTATCCAATAACCCGTGAAGGAGGTTAAGGCAAAAGGAGAGTGAGTGTTCATCAGCTGCTATTATTGTTCCTCCTTTGCCACGGCGTTTGCAGGTATACTTTTACTCCTATCTCTACTCTTATCTTTATCTATATTGTAGCTCCAGTATATTGTCACACCTTGACCCACCTAGCTATCCATACTTAGATTCTTGCACATCATCTCTTATTAACCATTGCATGTATATGAGTTACAAATTTTAACCAACAATAAGCTCCCATCCTCTTTGATCTAAAGTAAGTTATTAGATTGCGAGATCCAAGAGCTCCATTAGACGATCCTTACAGTTATAGAGTTAGGGTGTTTATTTTGGTACATTATTTTGTTGTTGTGATGATGGAGTTGTATGTTAGGATGGATATGAGGTTGATAAGGGGTTTGGTATTTTTATCGGTTTACATGTGAGATCATTTTATCAGAGAAAGGGAGACTTAGATAGGAAGCCTCTTACTTTTGGCGTGTCATAAGTAGAGCCGGTGTTTCATGTTTTAAGAGGTAATGTTGTAACCGATGGTGCTATCCCCGTTCAACATTGGAGTTTCATTAGGTAAGCTGCATTCTTTTTCATTTTTGTGCTTTGATTGTCATATCCAGGGTTCATAAAGACCCTATACTTATATGATTTGTTGAACACCCTCTTGCTACTCACCATGAAAAGTAAGCATGGGGAATCTATTGCTTGCTTATTCATGTTTTCTATTCCACATTTTTTGTATAGTTGAGCTGTTATATGCATTGTAATTTCAATTTCATTATAGCGGAATTTCTACTTTGTTTTTCATTGAAAAAGGGAAAAAAATGCTTGAAAAGAGATAAGTCCAGCTAGGTTGAAAACTCGAAAGGGCGACCTAGGAAAAAGAGCAGCATTGAGTGGGTAAGCATGTGAGAATTGAAAAAATAATGAGTAGCTAGGACGAAAACCCAACTATGAGTTCCTAGGGAAAATGAGAGAAAAAGAGAGATTCAAATATTCATGCACTTGATTTTGTACTTGGAGCTGGCGACATAAGAAGTGGGAGCTATAAGTGTAGGAATTTTCTTTTCTCATGTTCTTTAGGATTCATAAGGAGGTTGAAGTATAGGCACTTTGGTACTTGATATTTGTACTCTTGTTTATGTTGTGTATTGTTAGCCAAGTGAAGGGGACAAGAGATAAGGATATTTGGACTCTTAGCGAACATCTAGAATTAGTGGGGTTTAGGAAATGGAGGCATAAGAAGTAGCTTAGGATTTGGAGACCGTGTCTTAACCATGATTTTCATATTTTATTTTTCACCTTGATTTGCTTGAGAACGAGCAAAGGTTAAGCATGGGGGAGTTTTATAAGTGCAATTATTTGCACTTATTGTGCTTATTTTTATGCTCCTTTGATGAAGTTTAGTGGTGGTTTAGGCTTGTTTTTAATTCATTTACTCTAGTTTACAATAGTTGTATTATATGAGAGTAAACGGGTTAATTGTGATGATATTTTGGTATGCTTATGTATTCATTAAAACCTGATTTTGCTTTCTGTTGAAGACCATGGCCGCTGAGTCGCCGGTTCCCCTCTGCTCAGTTACTAACGGTTTTTCTTCATAGTTTTAATATTTTATTTTTATTTTACATTTATTTTTAATAGACACTAGCAGTTACTTTTAGGAAAAAGCCCAATAATTAGGTTTTAGTATAAATTGGGGTAGTTACTTTTAGTTATGATCTTCTTCTTAGTTTTTAATTTCAGAAATTTTCCTTTGTGTTTTTTAGAGCTTTCATTGTTGAAAAACTCCATTGTTATGTTTATTTTTATTGCAATTTGCATTTATGTTCATCTGCATTGGTAAGTATTCTCGATTTACTACTTCATTACTTGTCTTTTTGTGTTGAATTATTCATTATTTTGATGTGTAGTATTTCTATTAGATTTTAATTCATCATTAATTGCATGTTCGTTACCATTTCTGTTGAGTAGTTTCCTTCTCTATGGTTGAGGGATTGACCCTAATTCGAAGCATGAATGATATTTGATCGATTAATTGTGTGAAATTTTGGTCTATGAATAAACCTATGCTTAATGAATCTTAGTTTAAATATCTTTATTAACCTTTTCAATAAAACGGAAGTTTGAGATTAGGATTAATTTAGGATTGAGATATATTTAAGTTAAATTCCTTTTAGTTTAACCAATAGAACAAAAGTTTGAGGATTAATACTAGTAAGGTCTTGAACCGATATTGATCATTAGAGCGGAACCATGAGATTAATTAGATTATGTTTAATTATACCAAAGACTCAAATTCATACAACATATCATGAGAGTAATTGACTCCCATGTTAAAATTAGGTGATTCCCGACACCCTAAATTTGCCATCTTATTATTATCTTCGTATTAGTCATTGTCTTAGATTTATTTATTAGTTTTACTTACATCTTTTTAGTTATACTTATAGTAGTGTTAGATTCTTAAAGAAATTATTTTGTTTATCCGTGTCTCAGAGTCATAAATTGAACAAACTAGTTAACATGCACATCACTGGTGCATATCATAAACTTTATCATCATCATCATCATCCCTGAGTTCGACCCGTATTGCTACACGTACACCGTGTGCTTGCGGTAATTTAAAATTTGCACATCACTGGTGCATATCATAAACTTTATCATCATCATCATCATCATCCCCTTCGTCCTCAAATCTTCTTCTAGAATAAACTCCGTCATCATATTCTCATCTCTAACCATCTTCTTGTAAATGACTTTCATATATCGTCTTTCTATATCGTGTTTCTTGAATCTACGACAATCAAAACAATAGACATTTATAAAATTTATTTAAAACCTTCTAGCGTAAGTTTCTTTTGAATTCCTGTTCAAAAGAGTAGTTTTAATGTAACTATTTATTGGGTAGATTTACGTGCATGATGTGATGCTTTTGTAGAGGAATATATGAACTACAAAAGAGGCACTCAAAAGGATGACATGCTTATACACAAGCTAACACACAACAAATATAAGAGAAACACCTTAGGAATTGTGCCTGGCAAATCAAAAAGAGTATAGGGCATGTGGTAGTCCAAGATGTCATTACCTTGTCCAACCACATAGGATCTTAAAGGACAATTAAATGACACGTTGGCTTGATTCATACAATATGATTGATAAATTGTTGAGATGTTTAAGAATATGACTTAAGATACCATTTGTTTGGCCAAAAGTAGAAAAACATGTAAGATTATATTCCTTGTTACAAGTGAATAAGTGATCATAATAATAATAATAATAGATTTTCAGTTAATGCTTTTGTTATTTTGTAGTGATGGTTATTCTTGCTTGTTTGGACATTCTTCATTTCCTAAGTGCGTTGTAAAACAGCAAATCAATATGATTCCCTTAATATTTGAAAAATAAAGTGCCAAGAAAGCAGTTAATACACTATTAAATTAATCAATTTGGCAAGAATTTAAGTAGTTGTTTTTTTATCATTTCTCTATACTTTGAATAGTAATTAGGATGTCATTTCAAAAAAATAAAATAATATTTTTTTATCATTTCTCTATACTTTGAAAGTAATTAGGATATTTGGTAAAATTGAAAACAAAATGTTTGATGTCTTTATTATTTTAAAAGATATCAATACCTTTAATTTATAGGTCTCATAAACTATTCAAGCTAAACTCGTTAAATTTAAAACAATTCAATTTGATTTAAAGACATTTATGAATAGCCTAAAATTATATGTTATTGTCCAAATTTTTTAGTAATTACCGTTTTCTCAAAATGCTTCCAAAAAATAAGAAATATAGAGGATGATGCATGTAATTCATTTTAGTAACAGCCTGAGTCTTAATTACCTTTAATAAAATACTTTTTTTGACACAATGGAAGACTTTTCACTAAATACTCGGGTTATTTCAACCTCAGACCCAAGGTCAAAGCAAACCAATTAGATTTTTATAAATAAATACTTCAATAAATTAAATAATTAACACAAATGTTCTTTCTCAAATAAGTTACACATAAATTTTTTATGTACAATTATTGTTTACAATGAAAATCAAAAACACAATTCATCTCAAGAGAGAAGTTTCGACCATGCTTCGTTGCGCTACTCTGATATCCAACTAACACCTACCAATACTCGTAAATGCATTATCACTCAAGGGACAGTCATTTAGTGTGACAACAAAAACTGTGTAGTATCAGTAACCACGAAAGAGTAGTACACCAAACAATGAAACCTTTATAGCAACCAAAAGGGACTCCATATAGCACTTAGGACTTCACTTAATTCAGAAAAACCAGTGGGAATCAGGTCAGCTATTAATGGGAATCGTCACTCCTCTAGTACAATGTTGCTCGAGCCACAGGTCAGGTTAAATAACCTTACTGTTTTCGCTGTATTTTACGTGCTGGAAAACACGTCCCACGTTTTTTACATGCCAAAAGCATGTTTCGGCATTTCTATCAAGCCCTTTATTATCATGTTACTGTTTTCAAATAAATGCAACATTACAATAGTAAAAAAAATATAACAATTTACATACAGGTTCATAAGTCAATTCCATTTTAATATTGAGGTTTACACAACTTGTACAGCTATAACAACTTATTTGAAAAGTTTTAGCCATATTAGCAAATCCATTTTGTATCTTCGAGAACATAAATACAATTATACAAAATATAAATTCCAATTGAATGTTATTCTAGACATCGACGTGATCGTAACGACTCGTCATATGTCTCATTCTGAGCCCAAACAAAAAAGATATGACCAAAACAAGAACTGACTGAAAAGTTGAAAACTTCTCGGTCATGAGTTTGGCACATTTAGACAACATCAACATCCCAAATTCGTATCAATATACACACAATCAATCAACACAAAAATTAATCTAGATTCAACAAAGAACACAACAATCTCAATCATAATTCAAGCTTAGACTTACATCTAAACTCAATCAAATACTTAATATCAAAATAGTTTTGCTTAAATAATTTTGATCAAATATTGCAATCAAAATCACAAAATTATGATATAACTTTATCAAAGCTCCTATTTGGACTTTATATCAAGTTATATCACACCTTTTAAATATATAAATAGGATTATTGGTTAGAGTTCTACCTCAAATAGCTACTCTAAGAATAGCTTTGAGAAGGAAACCACATATATGTATCTGAAATTTTCCATGGATGAGTTACTCTTCAATTTTGTTTACTCCCGACACAAATAAACTCAAACGTTCACTCAATTTCACCCAATAAACTCAATAAAAAGCTTAGATGAGCCCAAAAAAAAAAGATTAAAAGATTACCCAATTAATTCAAAAGCTTTTGATCCGAATTTACAAATCTCAAAATAGTTTCAGGATGCCTCGTTACTAAAACAGACATATCTTACTCGTAAGAAATCTAATTGGGACGACTTAAATGGCTATGCGACTGCGACTTGGAGCTCTACAAATTATTTCATGACGCAAAACCCAAAAAGGAACATAAATGTACCGAAATTCATAAAACAGAAATATCAATTTCAAAACTGAAATTTCAGAACATAATTTCCCCAATGATACAAACCCAATTATCAATTGCAATTGACTTGAAGAAATATAAATTAAACAACTCCAATAATTTGATGAAAAGAATATCCAATTGAAATCCAAACTTGAACACTTAGTTATCCATTGTCTTAACTTCCAACTCGATTTTAAGGATACCCTGTTAGGATTTTGGGCATAACTCTTTCATACGAATTCGTTTCAAGGCGATTCAAGTGGTCACACAACCGTAACTCAAAGCTCTTATATCGTATGAAGACACCAGGACCCGCCAGAAACAATCAGAACTGTTTCGAAAAGTACAAAACAGAACATTCTGTTTTGAAAAGTACAAAACAGAAAGTTCAGTTTATGAACTGAAGTTTCAGAACCAAATTCCTAATTTGATACTCAAATTGCCCTACTAAATCTTGAACTCAAATACCCAAATGATACTAGCAGCAATCCATTTAAAATACAATACCCAAATGTTAATAACTTAATACCAACAAGAAACTTCAATTGAACCAAAGAAACTTGAGAACTCTAACTTTGAACAAGGAAATTCAAATACTAGAGATAATAGAAGTAGAAATAAGCTAATGCTTTGTTTGGGAATGTACATTTGATTTGTAAATCCGGAATTGCCTGAATTTACTTGTTTGGGAGGTCATAAATTTCAATTCCAGAATTTGGCCCAATTCCAATCCTTTTTTTTGGCCCATGGTAAAATGACAGCCCATGACCTATCATTTCAAATCCAGTTTGCCTCTCCCACTTTCAGAACCCCTATTTTCATCTTTCTATCTCTGCTGTGTTCTCCCAATTCCAATCCAATCTGCCTCGATCCACCATTGTTGTTGGTGTTCATTGCTCCAAAGCTTTTCGTCCTTGCTTTTCAGGTATGCTTCATCTCTTACTTTCTATTTCTCTTCTGGTTTCTGTCATTAACTAAATCTTGTGATAATTTAGCTGTCGTATTTCTAAAATTTATTTTGATCTATTTTGTAATTTGGGTACTTTTTGTTCGAGCATACAAATTGTGACCTAATTTGAATCGAATTTTCCTTTATTATAAATCTTTAGTGTTCTGTATTCTTTTCCTTTTTGGTTAATAGTCATTATTTTCGTATCATTAGAACTTAATTTTTATGGGATTTATCGTAAATGGGGTTTTAGTTATCAATCTTAATTTTTTAATTAATTAAATATTTTTTGATTTTTTTGTTTATTATGTTTACGCTCACTGTTGCTTCTTTATTCTTAACACTTCTTGCTGCTTCTTTCCTTCCAGGTTTAGTGCTTGCTTTTGTTATTTTTAGGGTTTTTTTTTGGATTTCTATGAAGCTTGGAGATTAGAACTGTTATATTGAGGTCTTTTGAGATTAATTTGTGCATGGGTTTTGATTATGTTTCTGGGAGGATATTATTTTCTTTGTGGGAAGACAAAAAATGTCTGATCAACTTAGTATTCAAGAATCCAGAAAACGTGCAAGGGAGAATGTGGATAAAGATAAGAAAGTTGTTATGGAGGTTGTAGGTTTTTTCATGACTGTTGTTGTGGCTTGGTTTGATTTGAGGTATGAAGTAAAGGAAATAACATGGAATCAACACGAACGTATGAATAGACGAACAATTTGGATGGACACGTTGATGAATGATAGAATATGTAGGGAGCATTTACATCTAGGCAAACGTTGTTTTGAAAAATTGTGCAATATTTTACAATCCAAGGGTGGTTTAGTGACTACAAGATATGTTACAGTGAAAGAAATTGTTGCAATTTTTCTTCATGTTCTTGCACATGATTTGGAAAATAGAACAATACAAGCAACCTTTGCTTGTTCTGGAGAGACTATTAGTCGGCAATTTCATGTAGTCCTTAAAGCACTACTCAAGCTTAGAAAGTATTATATAAAACCATGTAATAACTAGAGCAATTACGCAAAGGATACAAAGTGGAATAGGTTTAAGGTAAGTTATAGTATTAAAAAAAATTGATGTCTTTACTTTCTTAGGAGGTTTGATTTGTAGTATTAACTAGCATAAACCATATTAGGGCGTTGCTGGAGCTCTCGATGGGACTCATATTAAAATGACTGTGCCTACTGAGGATCGAGCTTGCTACTGAGATAGAAAGGGGGACATTAGCACCAATGCTTTAGCTGCATGTGATTCAAATCTTCGTTTTACTTACGTTTTGCCTAGTTGGGAAGGTTCTTCTTCGGATCCACGCGTTCTTCGTGATGCTCTTCAAAGGCCCAATGGTTTGAAGATTCCTAGAAGTAAGACTTTTTATGTGTAACAATAACCTAATAATTTACACCAAATGTAAAATGAAATGCTAATATATGTATAATAATTATATAATGCAGATAAGTATTTTCTTGTGGATTTGGGATTTTGTAACGCTAAAGGTTTTCTAGCTCCTTATAGAGGTATGAGGTACCATTTGAATTTTTGGAGAGGTACCACTCCAACAAATTACAGAGAGATTTTTAATTTACAACATTCTTCAGCTTGAAACACAATTAAAAGGGCTTTTGGGTTATTGAAAAAGCGATGGATTATACTTAGAGATCTAAGTTTTTATGATAAAAAGACTCAAATTAGAATTATCAACGCTTGTTTTATTCTTCATAACTTTTTGAGGGATGAAATTATGGATGAAACAAGTCTTATTAATGAGGTAGATGAAGATTTACTAAATATAAAGACAATTGATGAAGAAGATGTAGAAGATGATTACATTATTAGTACGCAATCAAGTAATGAGTGGAAAGTGTTTAGAGATAATCTTGCTCAAAAGATGTTTGAAGAATATTAACTGCGAAGGAGACATGTTACTTGAGATTTTAGTTAGGAGATCTTTGTCCTAAATGTCTTAAATGCTTGTAGATATTAAGCTATATTGGAAGTCTTATTACTCTCTTAAGTATTATTTCAAAGAACAACTTAATTATGTATTGTTATTTGCACTAAAGCCTTTAAAGTAGGTTGTTTTGTTGGGTACATGAAGATTGTTTAAAATCATATGGCTCCCTTATTTGCACTGCTACTCGTAATTATTCATATGTAATTGTTTCATTGCATATTCTGTAATTTGTCTTTATATTATTGAGGACATGCTCGTTAATGTTGATAGCCATTGCTGAGACATACTTTTAGCATTCATCATGAAGAGATCCGAGAAAGAGCCAATGATACCACAAAAACAACCAAAACGATCTTATCTTACTTGGAACCAACAAATGGATGCTATACTTATCTCCACTTTGTTTGAGCAAAGCAGTGAAGGAAATAAGGGCGATGGAGAGTCAAGCTGTTGCTGATAACCTAAGGAACCAATTGGGTTTATTGGCTACCACCGAACATGTAAAGAATCGAATCAAAGTATGGAAGAAACATCATTCAGTAATCACAGATATTCGCACTTACACCAAGTTTAAGTGGGATGATGATAAGAAGATGCTTATTATTCCAATTGAAGACCACGAGGAATGTAGTGCCTATTGTAAGGTACAATCTCATAAATTGACTTCATCTAAATATTTGCTAGTAATGTTATTAATTAGTTTCAATTTCATATTATCATCTATTAAAATTCTCCACCTTATTTTCAGTCTTTGCTTGTCTTTGCCTTTTGTATTATTTTTGGCCCTTGGTTTTTATATTATTGTCAGTAATTGTGATACTTTTTATAGTAAATAAATAGAAGTATAAATAACTTGTATTTTTGATCTTTATAATATTTATCTAGTAATTTTTTTAAATAGGTCAATGCCGTGGCGTCTGCTTATAGAAATAAGAATATTGATTATTGGGATGAAATATGCACATATTTGCCATGGATAGAGCTATGGGTCAAGAAGCTGAGCAACATGAAGAATCTGTGGCAGCTATGGAGAAAGAAAATGAAACTTGCAGTCCTTCTGAGGCAAACTCTGCATCATCTAACAAGAGGTCAAAGAAAGATTCTATCGTGGATGCTATTTCTAGATTTACAGAGTCATTTGAAAACTATCTACAATCAAACAAACTTCCACCTAAGCCTGATTCCAAAGAGGTTTATGATGTTGTTTCAAAGGTTGCCGGACAAGATCGAAATGAAGTCTTGAAGGCAAAAAATCTGTTTTTGAAGGATACAGAAGAGTTTGTTATGTTAAAGGAACTACTAGAGAATGAGAAATTAGACTAGGTGTTACTATGTCTTAACTCATGAGTAGTTTTTTTCAGATTTTATTTTTGTTTATATGGACAGTTTGGATGTGCTTAGAGTGGTATTGACTATATTTTTCCAAAACAGATTTTGAACCATTATGTTTGATTAAATGTTACTATTGAATTCAAGAATTATAATTCTTCATTTTTGCCAAACAATATTAGAATTTGAAACTTAGAAATTGAAAATCTCATTGATTCCAAATAAATTTTAGGATTTGTAATTATGAAATTGTAAATTCTAAGATTTTCCAAACAATAAATTTGAAATTGAAATTCAAAATTTAGAAATTCAAAATTGAATTCTGAATTTTCAATTTAATTCTTGGTTTCCAAACGCTACCTAAGTAAATTCAGATTTGAACCTCTGAAATATTAAAGAAGAGATTAAGAATGACAAGTTTTGATCTTTTATTTTGAATGAAAGAAATGGAGATATGGAGAATATGGTATTTGTGATTGATAAAAATGATGTGAGTGATGTTCATTTTTATCAATCACAAATACCATCTTCTCCATATCTCCATTTCTTTCATTCAAAATAAAAGATCAAAACTTGTCATTCTTAATCTCTTCTTTAATATTTCAGAGATTCAAATCTGAATTTACTTATGCTATGTTTGGGAATAATGATTTCATTTAAAAATTTAAAATTGGCTCAAATCTATTGTTTAGCAAATCAAAAATTTTCAAATTTGGATTTGAATCAAATTCTATCATTGCTTTTAAAGTAGTTAAAATTAAGGATTTGAAGAAGACTACCCAAACCTTGCCATTCTCAAATTCTTCATTTATGATTTTATAATTAAAATTCATAGTTTGAAATGAAATACTTGTTCACAAACACTACATAAATGAATTTGTGTTTTTAAAGGTAGAACATGAGATTCTGATGTAATGAAACACTGAGTTTAATGTAATGACACATAACCAAGTTATGTATCTTAGCATGACATTAGGAGCGTTAAAACATGACGCCCAACCCTTTTATCTACTTTTATATTTTGTCTTAGTTTACAAAATACGTTTGGCGAAATAAATATCGTAGGTAATTAAAATAGTCCCTTAATTTTACTTTTTTAAAATGTCATTTTAAATAAAATAAATAAAACTTTAAATACAAATTAAAATAAATAAAATTACAAATTATCATCTCTAAAATAATGTTACTCGGATTAATTTACCTTAAATCCCCAACTTAAAATAATTTCATCCATAAAATTACAATACGCATCATAAATAATTTTAGACACTTTTCAACTTAATTAGTATTATAATTAAGTTTTATCACAATAATAACTGTTATAGTTTTAAAAATATAAATAAAACACTTATGATTAACATCAAATTTTGCACAATACTAGGAAAGATTCGAAAATATACACAAAGTCATTTACCAAATTTTATTCTGCTAAGTGATCATTTATGGTATAATATTTGGTGTCCTTTTTATCTAAAACAGTAGAAGAATATGTTCACGTTTTTCATTCAAAAGTTTTTTAATGTATTTACATGTGTAAAAGACCTAATGGGTGGTTTTGCATGTCTGTTATGGTCCCATTTAATTGTCGATACTAAATGATGACAATAAGAATTAATTTTCAAACTATGGTAGAAATGCCTCAAATTCAAATATGAATTTTGAGAATGATAAAGTTTGAATTTATTCTCAAATTATCAACTTTAACTACTTTTTAAACTATATTAGAATCAACTCAAATCCAAATTTGATTTTTTTTATCCTTTAAACATTAAATTTAAAATTTTCAAATGAAATCTTATTCTCAAACATAAAAGAAGATTCATCTTTGAGGACATTTGATTCAAAAATAAGTTACAAAAACAGATTTCGATAACAGATCAAGTAGGCATGCCTAATTTTAAAAATATATTTTTTTTGACCAACTATTCAGTTAGAAATTTATAGTTGAATGGTTGGTTTTCTTTTTCAAATGTCGCAAAATTGAAGTTTTATTATATCAATTTGCAACCTTTTTTTTGATAAAATGCAAGCCGTAAGATATCAAATGGATTATTAGTATTAATCGCAGAATAGTAAGAAGTTTTCAATTTTTTTCCGATCAAATTGTTTGTTGATAATTCCAACTAGCTTAGTCAGAAATTTTGACTTATTTCCTATCAGAATAACATTTTGATTACTTTTATTTTTAATATTAAATTGTTTGAAATTAGTCGGTCATATTGATTGATTTCTGACTATCTTGGATAGTCGAGAGAAGGTTAATTTTTTGTAGATAGCTGCTCCTACCATATGTTTGTGGATAGTGGGAGTAATTATTAGTTGTGTTAGTAGTTATTAAGTTTGTGACAGTTGTTCGGTGATAAAATTTTTATTTTAAGGATTATAAACCTGAGAAAAATTAAGTGTGAGGATAATAATTGCGTTTTTATATACTTTTTCGATATATCTGCGTTCTAGGAAAATTTGCGCTAATATCTTCATATCACAAGAAGTACAATACTATAATAGGATATTCTGAAATCATCAGATTTAAGGAGTTCTAGCATTGTCCGTTTGCCATGAACAATTGGAAGATTAAAGGATTATGTTTTGGCCCAATATCCACAATATATATTCATTACAGGAAAAAAACGTATTTGCTGCGATTTTTATATATACACAGCAATAAATAGGAAAAAGAATAAGAAAAAAAAACAATTAATTGGTGCGGTTTTAAGGCGTGACCGCAGCAAATACTCAGTAGCACAATTAATTGTTGCGGTTATGCTAAGGACCGCAGCAAATAAGTATTAATAAAAAAGTGAAGAAAAAATTTAAAAGCAGACAGACCAGACTCCGCGGCTCGCGGAGTGCCTTCTGACCCAAAATAATTGCTGCGGTTTTGCTCTTGACCGCAACAAATAACCCTTACACAAACCTTAATTGCTCCGGTTATCGAGGCCCGCAGCAAATAACCGTTACATTTAATAAATTAAAACCCGCCATTTCAAATTTTTTTTCACAAACTCGACTTCTTCAATTCATTGCTTCGATTGTTCTCAAAACCCATTGAAAAGACGCTACATCTTCATCTTCATCTGCTTCGTTACTCTTCTTCATCTTCACAAACGTAACAGCAAAGTTCTTCATCTTCACAAAGTTCTTCATCTTCATCTGCAAACTCGAAAAACGCGGTGTTATAACAGTTTCTTCAAAGTTCTTCATCTTCTTGGTTCATAAACCCACGAAATTTAATACTTTGGTCTTGTTAATCTTCAAAACCCACAACATTAAGGTATTTTTTCTCCTTTTAATTTGTTAAGCATTTAAGTTTTGCAAGATATTCATTAAAAAACTCGAAAATTATGGCAACCGCTGGTATACTAATTTTGTTTCTCTGTTTTTCGTTGTAGATAACATAACCCACGAAATCAAGATAATTATATTTATTTTTCTAATTTGCAAGTTCATATCTTTATTGTTTAACATGTAATTTAGTAATTTAGTGAATTTTTGTTTGAATTGTTATTTGCAAATGATATGTTTTGCTTTTGGTTGTATGCTAGTTTGTTAAATATTTGTGTAATTTGTTAAAAATGTGGTTTGTTGTTATAGTTATGTCTTTAACTATTACAATTAGAATATGATTTTATTTACAATGTAGTGCTTAATATTGAAGTATGAAGTATAGAATTAGAATATGAAGTATGTATATTTAGGTTTAAATAGATTTGGTATAAATAAGTATATATTTTTTTAGGGTTAAATATGTTTGTTAGAAATAAGTATATATGTTTAAAAGTTGTGTATTAATTTTGTTTTGAATCAATTAATCACACTAATTAGGATGACAAAAGATCGTTCTTGGATGTATGGAAGCATTGAATCGTCGAAATTTATTGATGGCGTATTAGAATTTTGTAGTATTGCGGTTGAACATAAAGTTAGGACGGGGGGAGTTGGTTTTTATTGCCCATGTATCAGTTGTGGCAATGTATCAAAGGTAGATAGTGTTGATATCCTTAGGGCACATACTCCCCTCCCTTTATCCATCCAAAATCAGTGGATCAAGATGATGTAGATTTTGTTTATATGCGTGTAGATCACACGTAAGGAATACATTTGAATTAAGTGATTCTCAAGGTATGAATTTTAAACTTTTAAAAGTTTTTTTGGCACTTTCGCGCATAAAGTAGCTCAAACTTGGTTGGTTTTGCATGAAACTTTGAACACAACACTATTTGATATATATTATTTTGTTGAACGTATTAGGATTGTAAATCATAGTCATATTCTTAATATTACTTAGCTTATGTTCTAATATATTTCTATTCATACTCTTTCAGGTACTGATATACAATGCATCTATTCAGAGACGAAATTGTCCCCGAGATTGAGACCTCGGATAATGAGCATTGTAGTTACGACAGTGAAGAGGACCAAATTGTGAGATACGAGCGTATGGCTGAAGACGCTCCACCAATTGACAATGATTTTGAGACTGAAGACGCCCCACCAATGGATGCTCCCACTACCAGTAAGAAAAGAAAAGGGCGAGGTCCTACGAAAAACCTCAAAGTCACAGAACCCATGCATTTGTAATACAATGCATTGGGTCAACCCTGCGGAAAATGGCGTAGGCAATATGGGAAACAAGTGGGCCTATGTATCAGCAAGATTTCCATATTGCACGCACGGAACGAGTTTCTAGAGGGTTTGAACAACTCTCTATAGAATGATACTGTGGTAAGCAACTTTTTTTTGTAGAATCTTTTCCACATCGAGAGCGATGAGGACAAGAAG
Organism: Amaranthus tricolor; assembly: GCF_026212465.1. NCBI lineage: Eukaryota > Viridiplantae > Streptophyta > Magnoliopsida > Caryophyllales > Amaranthaceae > Amaranthus > Amaranthus tricolor. Next base: position 13,318,372 of record NC_080052.1, read on the forward strand.
AATGTGTTTCTTTCAGCTGTTGCTAAAAGATTCAGTGATTTCAAATCCAAGCTAGTAACTGGCTCGATTACGAAGAGGCGTGCCCGTACGACCAAAAAGGTCAAAACAGGAAACGAAAATGGAAAGCAAGCACCTTCAAAGATGCCCTACGAAATATGGGGTCACATATCGAAGAGGGATCGGGAGGCCTTTGTTGCCAAAAGAACAACTCCCATAGAAATTGTAAGTATTTCATATTATATTATTGTTTTTGATTTGAATTTACTTCTTTTGATTTAGTCATTAAACTAATACATGACATTCGATTTCTATTGATTAATTAGGAAAAGCGTGGTAAAGCTTCTGATTCTGTAAGCAAAAGGAAGTTTTACCATCGCTTGGGCCAAAAAACGTACGATGAGGTCCGAAAACAGTGGGTGGATGCGGGTTTATACCCCAATCAAAGTTCATCCACGCCCTCATCTACGACTACCTCCGTATCCGTGAATACTCCTACTTTGGATCAGGTGCATGATTGGTATTGCGGGCTTCATTCCCGAGATGCAAGTGGTAAATTTACCATTAATGATCCGGGAACGAAGAAGGTTTGCTGATGCTGTGGTGAGTTTTGAAATTATTAAGTATATTCTTGATTTGATTTGTATTCTTTAGCTTTGATTTAATTATAGTAATTTCTATATATGTCACTTTTTATTTGACCAGATGGGCTGGAAGGAAAAAGAAGCTACGGGGGAGTTCACCCCAAGAGGCAATCTTGACGCATTACATATGGTCTAAGGGAAAGACCACAGTGGGCGGGTAGTCGGAAAGGGAGGCGTCCGCGTGGGGTTATAGAAGGCATTCGGCAAAGAGTGTCTTGCTACTCAATCCCGAACGACGCTGCGGGATGAAGTAGCAACCCTCCGAGCAAAGATTAAGAAGGACGTTCTCGCCAAACTGGCCGTCGTGTTGCAAAAGATGGGAGCATCCGTTGTTGACTTGGCAAATCTAATTGTCGGGGATCAGGAAAGTCAACATGGGGATCCTAATGCTTCGGTCGAGCCAACACCCGAGCCCATAACCCCCGTAGCACCCCTGCCCATTACTTTCCCTGAAGGGGAAAATCCCACACCGAAGACCATAAACTCCGTTGCTTAAAATCCGGAGCCAACTCCAGAGCCAGTGCTACAGGTACATAGTTTTTAAATATATAAGCACTTATTAATTTAAATTGCAACACGTTTTAATATTTTATTATGATCCTGTTATACTAAAAGACACAATTTTCAGGAGGCGACTCCTTGTTCTCTTTTGCTGCCTCAATTAGGTGTTGCTAGTGATGGCGACTTAACTGAGGTTGCATATGGTGTGGCCCAGCCAACCAAAGAGGGCAAAAGAGTGCATTCGATGCCTATTGCAAGTGGCCACATTAGTCTGACCGTGGAAACTATTGTAAAGGGGTTTGAAGATTTCTTACTTTCAGTTCTAATGCCAGCATGGAGCCTTGAGAAACTATCAGACGCCTTAGGTAGTTTCGTCACATGGCCATATGCTTGGGTCCGATTCACTAACATGGTAAGAATCATTTGTACCTTATTTATTTTTATTTTTTTAATTGCATGCTTACACTAATTTAATTGTATAAATTGAAATAGCAAAAGATTCCAAAGGGATCTTGGAGAGAGATCGGTTCCTCAGCAAAGGTGTCAACTGGGTCAAAATCGATGCCAAGCACTCCAATTTTGACTGATGCGGAGCTAAATGATCTCTCTCAAGATTGCAAATGGCTGCACACTTGTGCATCTCGCCTGCGTGAGGAGGACCCAATCATTCTAAACCTATAGAAGGACCAATTCTGCTTTTAGAAAGCCTGGTTGTAATTATTAGTCCTAGTGACATTGGGCAATTTTTGAGAGGAGAGATGCTGAACGTAGCTCTTATCCATGTCTACATGAGGTGATGTTCATTATCTTACAAGTTAGGCATTGTTGTTTAATTTGTTTAAAAACCGAATTACTAAAAAAATTTTCTTATCCGTGAGTTTAGTGCGGCTTACGAGGAGCTAAGTTCATGCGAACCTCCAATAAAAATTGGATGGTTTTGTCCTGAGTCGATTTCGGGTACTAAATGTGTAAATGATCCAGATGACGTCAGAGCATACATTGAGACTACTCTGACTAATTCCCTTGCATCTAAACACACGTTCATTCTGGCTCCATATATGGAAGAGTAAGTTTTATTTTTTAAATTGAACTTATCTTTCAGTTTTTTAAAGTCACCTAATCTCTAATTTGTTGATTTTAAATTTGCGTTTGTAGTTTGCATTGGATACTTTTGGTCATATGTCCTCTAACGAACACTGTGCACGTCTTCGACTCATTACAAAAACCTCAAAGCCCGCCTCGCAACACAAAATTCAAAGGGTTGTTGAATGCGTACGCAATATTAATTATTTTACCAATTTGATTTAATTAAGTGTTATATACTTACATATATATAAATATATATATATATATATATATATATATATATATATATATATATATATATATATATATATATATATATATATATATATATATATATGTAAATATGTATCTATATATATATATATATATATATATATATATATATATATATATATATATATATATATATATATATATATATATATATATATATATATATATATATATATATATATATATATATATATATACATATATATATATAATTAGTATTACTTTTCCCATGCTTTTCAGCACAATGAAAAAAGTGTGTGGACAAATAGGATCTACATCCAGAGCCACATTTCCAAAATGGAAAGCAGTAAAGGTACACAAATTCGATTTTATGCGTTTTTAAGATTTTTAGGCACTTTTGCGCATAAAGTAGCTCAAACTTGGTTTGTTTTGCACGAAACTTGGCACACAACAGTATTTGGTATATATTATTGTGTTGAAGTGGTTAGAATTAAAAATCATAGTCATATACTAGAAATTACGTGTTAAGTTGCGAAATTATGCGTTTTTAAGCTTTTTTGGCACTTTTGCGCATAAATTAGCTCAAACTTGGTTTGTTTTGCACGAAATTTGGCACACAACAATATTTGGTATATATTATTGTGGTGAAGTGGTTAGAATTGGAAATCATCGTCATATGCTAGAAATTACGTGTTAAGTTGCGATTTTATGCGTTTTTAAGCTATTTTGGCACTCTTACGCATAAAGTAGCACAAACTTGGTTTGTTTTGCACGAAAATTGGCACACAACACTATTTGGTATATATTATATTATGGAAATGATTAGAATTGAAAATCATAGTCATATGTTAGAAATTACGTGTTAAGTTGCGATATTATGCGTTTTTAAGCTTTTTTTGCACTTTTGCGCACAAAGTAGGTCAAACTTTGTTTGTTTTGCACAAAACTTGGCACACAACACTATTTGGTACATATTATTGTGTTGAAGTGGTTAAAATTTAAAATCATAGTCATATGCTATAAATTACGTGTTAAGTTGCGATTTTATGCGTTTTTAAGCGTTTTTGGCACTTTTGCGCATAAAGTAGCTCAAACTTGGTTTGTTTTGCACGAAACTTGGCACACAACACTTTTTGGTATATATTATTGTGTTTAAGTGGTTAGAATTTAAAATCATAGTCATATGCTAGAAATTACGTGTTAAGATGCGATTTTATGCGTTTATAAGAGTTTTTGGCACTTTTGCGCATAAAGTAGTTTGTTTTGCACGAAACTTGGCAAACAACACTATTTGGTATATATTATTGTGTTGAAGTGGTTAAAATTTAAAATTATAGTCATATGCTAGAAATTACGTGTTATGTTGCGATATTATGCGTTTTTAAGCTTTTTTGGCAGTTTTGCGCCTAAAGTAGGTCAAACTTGGTTTGTTTTGCATGAAACTTGGCATACAACACTATTTTGTATATATTATTGTGTTGAAGTGGTTAAAATTGAAAATCATAGTCATATGCTATAAATTACGTGTTAAGTTGCGATTTTAAGCGTTTTTAAGCTTTTTTGGCACTTTTGCGCATAACGTAGCTCAAACTTGGTTTGTTTTGCACGAACCTTAGCACACAACACTATTTTGTTTATAGTGTTGAAGAGGTTAGAATTGAAAATCATAGTCATATGATAGAAATTACATGTTAAGTTGCGATTTTAAGGGCTTTTAAGCATTTTTGGCACTTTTGCGTATAAAGTAGCACAAACTTTGTTTATTTAACACGAAACTTGGCACACAACACTATTTGGTATATATTATTGTGTTGAAGTGGTTAGAATTTTAAATCATAGTCATATGCTAGAAATTACATGTTAAGTTGCGATTTTACGGGTTTTTAAGCGTTTTTGGAAGTTTTGCGCATAAAGCATGAAACATGGCACACAACACTATATGGTATATATTATTGTTTTGAAGTGGTTAGAATTTAAAATGATAGTTTTATGCTAGAAATAACATGTAAAGTTGCGATTTTAACAGTTTTTAAGCGTTTTTGGCACTTTTGCGCATAAAGTAGCTCAAACTTGGTTTGTTTTGCACGAAACTTGGCACACAACAAAATTTGGTATATATTATTGTGTTCAATTGGTTAGAATTGAAAATCATAGTCATATGCTAGAAAATACGTGTTAAGTTGCGATTTTATGCGTTTTTAAGCTTTTTTTGGTACTTTTGCGCATAAAGTAGCTCAAACTTGGTTTGTTTTGCACGAAACTTGGCACACAACACTATTTGGTATATATATTATTGTGTTGAAGTGGTTTAAAATTGAAAATCATAGTCATATGCAATAAATTACGTGTTATGTTGCGATTTTATGCGTTTTTAGACGTTTTTGGCACTTTTGCGCATAAAGTAGCTCAAACTTGGTTTGTTTTGCATGAAACTTGGCACACAACACTATTTGGTATATATTATTGTGTTTAAGTGGTTAGAATTTTAAATCATAGTCCTATGCTAGAAATTACGTGTTAAGTTGCGATTTTATGCATTTTTAAGCTTTTTTGGCACTTTTGCGCATAAAGTAGTTTGTTTTGCACGAAACTTGGCAAACAACGCTATTTGGTATATATGATTGTGTTGAAGTGTTTTGAATTAAAAATCATAGTCATATGCTAGAAATTACGTGTTAAGTTGCGATATTATGCGTTTTTAAGCTTTTTTGGCACTTTTGCGCAAAAAGTAGGTCAAACTTGGTTTGTTTTGCACGAAACTTGGAACACAACACTATTTGGTATATATTATTGTGTTGAAGTGGTTAAAATTGAAAATCATACTCATATGCTAAAAATTACGTGTTAAGTTGCGATTTTAAGGGCTTTTAAGCATTTTTGGCACTTTTGCGTATAAAGTAGCACAAACTTTGTTTGTTTAGCATGAAACTTGGCACTCAACACTATTTCGTATAATTATTGTGTTGAAGTGGTTAGAATTGAAAATCATAGTCATAAGTTAGAAATTACATGTTAAGTTGCGATTTTATGTGTTTTTAATCGTTTTTGGAACTTTTGCGCATAAAGTAGGTCAAACTTTGTTTATTTTGCACGAAACATGGCACACAATACTATTTGGTATATATTATTGTATTGAAGTGGTTAGAATTTAAAATAATAATTTTATGCTAGAAATTACATGTAAAATTGTGATTTTAACGGTTTTTAAGCGTTTTTGGCAGTTTTGCGCATAAAGTAGCTCAAACTTGGTTTGTTTTGCACGAAACTTGGCACACAACACAATTTGGTATATATTATTGTGTTCAATTGGTTAGAATTGAAAATCATAGTCATATGCTCGAAAATACGTGTTAAGTTGCGATTTTATGCGTTTTTAATCTTTTTTTTGGCACTTTTGCATAAAGTAGGTCAAACTTGGTTTGTTTTGCACGAAACTTGGCACACGACACTATTTGGTATATATTATTGTGTTGAAGTGGTTAAAATTGAGAATGATAGTCATATGCTAAAAATTACGTGTTAAGTTGCGATTTTAAGGGCTTTAAAGCATTTTTGGCACTTTTGCGTATAAAGTAGCACAAACTTTGTTTGTTTAGCACGAAACTTGGCACACAACACTATTTGGTATAATTATTGTGTTGAAGTGGTTAGAATTGAAAATCATAGTCATATGCTAGAAATTACATGTTAAGTTGCTATTTTAAGGGTTTTTAAGCGTTTTTGGAACTTTTGCGCATAAAATAGGTCAAACTTCGTTTCTTTTGCACGAAACATGGTTCACAACACTATTTGGTATATATTATTGTATTGAAGTGGTTAGAATTTAAAATGATAGTTTTATGCTAGAAATTACATGTAAAATTGTGATTTTAACGGTTTTTAAGCGTTTTTTGGCACTTTTGCGCATAAAGTAGCTCAAACTTGGTTTGTTTTGCACGAAACTTGGCACACAACACAATTTGGTATATATTATTGTGTTAAATTGGTTAGAATTGAAAATCATAGTCATATGCTAGAAAATACATGTTAAGTTGCGATTTTATGCATTTTTAAGCTTTTTTTTGGTACTTTTGCGCATAAAGTAGCTCAAACTTGGTTTGTTTTGCACGAAACTTGGCACACAACACTATTTGGTATATATTATTGTGTTGAAGTGGTTAAAATTGAAAATCATAGTCATATGCAATAAATTACGTGTTATGTTGCGATTTTATGCGTTTTTAGACGTTTTTGGCACTTTTGCGCATAAAGTAGCTCAAACTTGGTTTGTTTTGCATGAAACTTGGCACAGAACACTATTTGGTATATATTATTGTGTTTAAGTGGTTAGAATTTTAAATCATAGTCCTATGCTAGAAATTACGTGTTAAGTTGCGATTTTATGCATTTTTAAGCTTTTTTGGCACTTTTGCGCATAAAGTAGTTTGTTTTGCACGAAACTTGGCAAACAACACTATTTGGTATATATGATTGTGTTGAAGTGTTTTGAATTAAAAATCATAGTCATATGCTAGAAATTACGTGTTAAGTTGCGATATTATGCGTTTTTAAGCTTTTTTGGCACTTTTGCGCAAAAAGTAGGTCAAACTTGGTTTGTTTTGCACGAAACTTGGCACACAACACTATTTGGTATATATTATTGTGTTGAAGTGGTTAAAATTGAAAATCATAGTCATATGCTAAAAATTACGTGTTAAGTTGCGATTTTAAGGGCTTTTAAGCATTTTTGGCACTTTTGCGTATAAAGTAGCACAAACTTTGTTTGTTTAGCATGAAACTTGGCACTCAACACTATTTCGTATAATTATTGTGTTGAAGTGGTTAGAATTGAAAAATCATAGTCATAAGCTAGAAATTACATGTTAAGTTGCGATTTTAAGTGTTTTTAAGCATTTTTGGAACTTTTGCGCATAAAGTAGGTCAAACTTTGTTTATTTTGCACGAAACATGGCACACAATACTATTTGGTATATATTATTGTATTGAAGTGGTTAGAATTTAAAATAATAGTTTTATGCTAGAAATTACATGTAAAATTGTGATTTTAACGGTTTTTAAGCGTTTTTGGCAGTTTTGCGCATAAAGTAGCTCAAACTTGGTTTGTTTTGCATGAAACTTGGCACACAACACAATTTGGTATATATTATTGTGTTCAATTGGTTAGAATTGAAAATCATAGTCATATGCTCGAAAATACGTGTTAAGTTGCGATTTTATGCGTTTTTAATCTTTTTTTGGCACTTTTGCATAAAGTAGGTCAAACTTGGTTTGTTTTGCACGAAACTTGGCACACGACACTATTTGGTATATATTATTGTGTTGAAGTGGTTAAAATTGAGAATGATAGTCATATGCTAAAAATTACGTGTTAAGTTGCGATTTTAAGGGCTTTAAAGCATTTTTGGCACTTTTGCGTATAAAGTAGCACAAACTTTGTTTGTTTAGCACGAAACTTGGCACACAACACTATTTGGTATAATTATTGTGTTGAAGTGGTTAGAATTGAAAATCATAGTCATATGCTAGAAATTACATGTTAAGTTGCTATTTTAAGGGTTTTTAAGCGTTTTTGGAACTTTTGCGCATAAAATAGGTCAAACTTCGTTTCTTTTGCACGAAACATGGTTCACAACACTATTTGGTATATATTATTGTATTGAAGTGGTTAGAATTTAAAATGATAGTTTTATGCTAGAAATTACATGTAAAATTGTGATTTTAAACGGTTTTTAAGCGTTTTTGGCACTTTTGCGCATAAAGTAGCTCAAACTTGGTTTGTTTTGCACGAAACTTGGCACACAACACAATTTGGTATATATTATTGTGTTAAATTGGTTAGAATTGAAAATCATAGTCATATGCTAGAAAATACGTGTTAAGTTGCGATTTTATGCATTTTTAAGCTTTTTTTGGTACTTTTGCGCATAAAGTAGCTCAAACTTGGTTTGTTTTGCACGAAACTTGGCACACAACACTATTTGGTATATATTATTGTGTTGAAGTGGTTAAAATTGAAAATCATAGTCATATGCAATAAATTACGTGTTATGTTGCGATTTTATGCGTTTTTAGACGTTTTTGGCACTTTTGCGCATAAAGTAGCTCAAACTTGGTTTGTTTTGCATGAAACTTGGCACAGAACACTATTTGGTATATATTATTGTGTTTAAGTGGTTAGAATTTTAAATCATAGTCCTATGCTAGAAATTACGTGTTAAGTTGCGATTTTATGCATTTTTAAGCTTTTTTGGCACTTTTGCGCATAAAGTAGTTTGTTTTGCACGAAACTTGGCAAACAACGCTATTTGGTATATATGATTGTGTTGAAGTGTTTTGAATTAAAAATCATAGTCATATGCTAGAAATTACGTGTTAAGTTGCGATATTATGCGTTTTTAAGCTTTTTTTGGCACTTTTGCGCAAAAAGTAGGTCAAACTTGGTTTGTTTTGCACGAAACTTGGCACACAACACTATTTGGTATATATTATTGTGTTGAAGTGGTTAAAATTGAAAATCATAGTCATATGCTAAAAATTACGTGTTAAGTTGCGATTTTAAGGGCTTTTAAGCATTTTTGGCACTTTTGCGTATAAAGTAGCACAAACTTTGTTTGTTTAGCATGAAACTTTGCACTCAACACTATTTCGTATAATTATTGTGTTGAAGTGGTTAGAATTGAAAATCATAGTCATAAGCTAGAAATTACATGTTAAGTTGCGATTTTAAGTGTTTTTAAGCATTTTTGGAACTTTTGCGCATAAAGTAGGTCAAACTTTGTTTATTTTGCACGAAACATGGCACACAATACTATTTGGTATATATTATTGTATTGAAGTGGTTAGAATTTAAAATAATAGTTTTATGCTAGAAATTACATGTAAAATTGTGATTTTAACGGTTTTTAAGCGTTTTTGGCAGTTTTGCGCATAAAGTAGCTCAAACTTGGTTTGTTTTGCACGAAACTTGGCACACAACACAATTTGGTATATATTATTGTGTTCCATTGGTTAGAATTGAAAATCATAGTCATATGCTCGAAAATACGTGTTAAGTTGCGATTTTATGCGTTTTTAATCTTTTTTTTGGCACTTTTGCGCATAAAGTAGGTCAAACTTGGTTTGTTTTGCACGAAACTTGGCACACGACACTATTTGGTATATATTATTGTGTTGAAGTTGTTAAAATTGAGAATGATAGTCATATGCTAAAAATTACGTGTTAAGTTGCGATTTTAAGGGCTTTAAAGCATTTTTGGCACTTTTGCGTATAAAGTAGCACAAACTTTGTTTGTTTAGCACGAAACTTGGCACACAACACTATTTGGTATAATTATTGTGTTGAAGTGGTTAGAATTGAAAATCATAGTCATATGCTAGAAATTACATGTTAAGTTGCTATTTTAAGGGTTTTTAAGCGTTTTTGGAACTTTTGCGCATAAAATAGGTCAAACTTCGTTTCTTTTGCACGAAACATGGTTCACAACACTATTTGGTATATATTATTGTATTGAAGTGGTTAGAATTTAAAATGATAGTTTTATGCTAGAAATTACATGTAAAATTGTGATTTTAACGGTTTTTAAGCGTTTTTGGCACTTTTGCGCATAAAGTAGCTCAAACTTGGTTTGTTTTGCACGAAACTTGGCACACAAACACAATTTGGTATATATTATTGTGTTAAATTTGTTAGAATTGAAAATCATAGTCATATGCTAGAAAATACGTGTTAAGTTGCGATTTTATGCGTTTTTAAGCTTTTTTTGGCACTTTGCGCTTAAAGTAGATCAAACTTGGTTTGTTTTGCACGAAACTTGGCACACAACACTATTTGGTATATATTATTGTGTTGAAGTGGTTAAAATTGAAAATCATAGTCATGTGCAATATATTAAGTGTTATGTTGCGATTTTATGCGTTTTTAGGCGTTTTTTTGCATTTTTGCGCATAAAGTAGCTCAAACTTGGTTTGTTTTGCATGAAAACTTGGCACACAACGCTATTTGGTATATATTATTGTGTTTAAGTGGTTAGAATTTTAAATTACAGTCCTATGCTAGAAATTACGTGTTACGTTACGATTTTATGAATTTTTAAGTGTTTTTGGAAATTTTGCGCATAAAGTAGTTTGTTTTGCATGAAACTTGGCAAACAACGCTATTTGGTATATATTATTTTGTTGAAGTGGTTTGAATTGAAAATCATAGTCTATGCTAGAAATTACGTGTTATGTTGCGATATTATGCGTTTTTAAGCTTTTTTGGCACTTTTGCACATAAAGAGTAGGTCAAACTTGGTTTGTTTTGCACGAAACTTGGCACACAACACTATTTGGTATATATTATTGTGTTGAAGTTGTTAAAATTGAAAATCATAGTCATATGCTATAAATTACGTGTTAAGTTGCGATTTTATGCGTTTTTAAGCGTTTTTTGGCACTTTTGCGCATAAATTAGCTCAAACTTGGTTTGTTTTGCACGAAACATGGCACACAACAATATTTGGTATATATTATTGTGTTGAAGTGGTTAGAATTGGAAATCATAGTCATATGCTATAAATTACGTGTTAAGTTGCGATTTTATGCGTTTTTAAGCGTTTTTTGGCACTTTTGCGCATAAAGTAGCTCAAACTTGGTTTGTTTTGCACGAAACTTGGCAAACAACACTATTTGGTATATATTGTTGTGTTTAAGTGGTTAGAATTTAAAATCATAGTCATATGCTAGAAATTATGTGTTAAGTTGCGATTTTATGCGTTTTTTAAGCTATTTTGGCACTCTTACCGCATAAAGTAGCACAAACTTGGTTTGTTTTGCACGAAATTGGCACACAATACTATTTGGTATATATTATATTGTGGAAATGATTAGAATTGAAAATCATAGTCATATGTTAGAAATTACGTGTTAAGTTGCGATATTATGCGTTTTTAAGCTTTTTTTGCACTTTTGCGCACAAAGTAGGTCAAACTTGGTTTGTTTTGCACAAAACTTGGCACACAACACTATTTGGTACATATTATTGTGTTGAAGTGGTTAAAATTTAAAATCATAGTCATATGCTATAAATTACGTGTTAAGTTGCGATTTTATGCGTTTTTAAGCGTTTTTGGCACTTTTGCGCATAAAGTAACTCAAACTTGGTTTGTTTTGCACGAAACTTGGCACACAACACTATTTGGTATATATTATTGTGTTTAAGTGGTTAGAATTTAAAATCATAGTCATATGCTAGAAATTACGTGTTAAGTTGCGATTTTATGCGTTTATAAAAGTTTTTGGCACTTTTGCGCATAAAGTAGTTTGTTTTGCACGAAACTTGGCAAACAACACTATTTGGTATATATTATTGTGTTGAAGTGGTTAGAATTTAAAATTATAGTTATATGCTAGAAATTACGTGTTATGTTGCGATATTATGCGTTTTTAAGCGTTTTTGGCACTTTTGCGCATAAAGTAGCTCAAACTTGGTTTGTTTTGCACAAAACTTGGCACACAACACAATTTGGTATATATTATTGTGTTAAATTGGTTAGAATTGAAAATCATAGTCATATGCTAGAAAATACGTGTTAAGTTGCGATTTTATGCGTTTTTAAGCTTTTTTTTGGCACTTTTGCGCATAAAGTAGCTCAAACTTGGTTTGTTTTGCACGAAAACATGGCAAACAACACTATTTGGTATATATTATTGTGTTGAAGTGGTTAAAATTGAAAATCATAGTCATATGCAATAAATTAAGTGTTATGTTGCGTTTTTATTCGTTTTTAGGCGTTTTTTGCATTTTTGCGCATAAAGTAGCTCAAACTGGGTTTGTTTTGCATGAAACTTGGCACACAACACTACTTGGTATATATTATTGTGTTTAAGTGGTTAGAATTTTAAATTATAGTCCTATGCTAGAAATTACGTGTTACGTTACGATTTTATGCATTTTTAAGTGTTTTTGGAAATTTTGCGCATAAAGTAGTTTTTTTTGCACGAAACTTGGCAAACAATACTATTTGGTATATATTATTTTGTTGAAGTGGTTTGAATTGAAAATCATAGTCATATGCTAGAAATTACGTGTTATGTTGCGATATTATGCGTTTTTAAGCTTTTTTTGGCAGTTTTGCACATAAAGTAGGTCAAACTTGGTTTGTTTTGCACGAAACTTGGCACACAACACTATTTGGTTTATATTATTGTGTTGCAGTGGTTAATTTGAAAATAATAGTCATATGCTAAAAATTATTTGTTAAGTTGCGATTTTATGCGTTTTAAAGCTTTTTTGGCACTTTTGCGCATAAAGTAGCTCAAACATGGTTTGTTTTGCACAAAAGTGGCACACAACACTATTTGGTATATATTATTTTGTTCAATTGGTTAGAATTGAAAATCATAGTCATATGCTAGAAATTACGTGTTAAGTTGCGATTTTATGCATTTTTATGCTTTTTTGGCACTTTTGCGCATAAAGTAGCTCAAACTTGGTTTGTTTTGCAAGAAACATGCCACAAAACACTATTTGGTCTATATTATTGCGTTGAAGTGGTTAGAATTGAAAGTCATAGACATATATGCTAGAAATTACGTGTTAAGTTGCGATATTATGCATTTTTAAGGTTTTTTCGCACTTTTGCGCATAAAGTAGGTCAAACTTGGTTTGTTTTGCACGAAACTTGGCACACAACACTATTTGGTATATATTATTGTGTTGAAGTGGTTAGAATTGAAAATCATAGTCATATGCTATCAATTACGTGTTAAGTTGCGATTTTATGCGTTTTTAAGCATTTTGGCACTTTTGCGCATAAAGAAGCTCAAACTTGGTTTGTTTTGCACGAAACTTGGCACATAACACTATTTGTTATACATTATTTTTTTTAAGTGGTTAGAATTGAAAATCATAGTCATATGCTAGAAATTACGTGTTAAGTTGCGATATTATGCGTTTTTAAGATTTTTTGGCACCTTTGCGCATAAAGTAGGTCAAACTTGGTTTGTTTTGCACGAAACATAGAGCACAACACTATTTGGTATATATTATAGTGTTGAAGTGGTTAGAATTGAAAATCATAGTCATATGCTATAAATTACGTGTGAAGTTGCGATTTTATGCGTTTTAAAAGCGTTTTTGGCACTTTTTCGCATAAAGTAGCTCAAACATGGTTTGTTTTGCACGAAACTTGGCACACAACACTATTTGGTATATATTATTGTGTTGAAGTGGTTATAATTTAAAATCATAGTCATATGCTAGAAATTACGTGTTAAGTTGCGATTTATGCATTTTTAAGTGTTTTTGGCACTTTTGCGCATAAAGTAGCATAAACTTGGTTTGTTTTGCACGAAACTTGGCACATAACACTATTTGGTTTTTATTATTGTGTTTAAGTGGTTAGAATTGAAAATTATAGTCATATGCTGGAAATTACATGTTAAGTTGCGATTTTATGCGTTTTTAAGTGTTTTTTTCACTTTTGCGCATAAAGTTGCTCAAACATGGTTTGTTTTGCACGAAACTTGGCACACAACACTATTTGGTTTATCTTATTGTGTTGAAGTGTTTAGAATTGAAAATCATAGTCATATGCTAGATTTTACGTGTTAAGTTGCTATTTTATGCGTTTATAAGTGTTTTTTGCACTTTTGCGCATAAAGTTGCTCAAACTTGGTTTGTTTTGCACGAAACTTGGTATACAACACTATTTCTTATATATTATTGTGTTAAAGTGCTTAGAATAGAAAATCATTATCATATGCTAGAAATTACGTGCTAAGTTGCGATTTTAAGGGTTTTTAACTAATTTTGGCACTTTTGCGCATAAAGTAGCTCAAACTTGGTTTGATTTTGATACGAAAGCGGAGCTAATTAAGGCCTTGGTTATGCAAGCATTAATGATGTATGGAAGCTTTGATTAATGACACAGACAAAAACTACAAATGATCATGAAAAGAACACGAAACAACCACAAACAGATCCAAGGATTAATGTTCTGAAATACCTCTATATTACTTCGATGAAATCTGATACATAAGTTGTTCAACGTTTATTACACAAGTTGCGATTTTGTGCATTTTTAACCGTTTTTGGCACTTTTGCGCATAAAATAGCTCAAACTTGGTTTGTTTTGCACGAAACTTGGCACACAACACTATTTGGTATATATTATTGTGTTGAAGTGGTTATAATTGAAAATCATAGTCATATGCTAGAAATTACGTGTTTAGTTGCCATTTTATGGGTTTTAATGTGTTTTTGGTATTTTCGCGCATAAAGTAGCTCAACTTGGTTTGTTTTACACGAAACTTGGCACACAACACTATGTGGTATATATTATTGTTTTGAAGTGTTTAGAATTTTAAATCATAGTGATATGCAAGAAATTACGTGTTAAGTTGCGATTTTATGCGTTTTAAATCTTTTTTGGCACTTTCGCGCATAAAGTAGCTCAAACTTGGTTTGTTTTGCACGAAACTATGTACGTAACACTATTTGGTATATATTATTGTGTTGAAGTGGTTAGAATTGAAAATCATTGTCATATGCTAGAAATTACGTGTTATGTTGCGAATTTATGTGTTTTTAAGCGTTTTTGGCACTTTTGCGCATAAAGTAGCTGAAGCTTGGTTTGTTTTGCACGAAACTGGGCACACAACACTATTTGGTACATATTATTGTGATGAAGTGGTTAGAATTGAACATCATAGTCATATGCTAGAAATTACATGTTAAGTTGCGATTTTATGCGTTTTTAAGTGTTTTTTGCACTTTTGAGCATCAAGTTTCTCAAATTTGGTTTGTTTTGCACGAAACTTGGCACACAACACTATTTGGTATATATTATTGTGTTTAAGTGGTTAGAATTGAAAATCATTGTCATAAGTTAGAAATTACGTATTATGTTGCGATTTTAAGGGTTTTAAACCGTTTTTGGCACTTTTGCGCATAAATTAGCTCAAACTTGGTTTTAATTTGATGGCTGATTATGGCCTTAGTTATGCAAGGATTAATGATGTGCGGAAGCTTTGATTAATGACACAGAAACAAACTAGAAATGATCATGAAAATAACACGAAACAACCACAAACCGAACCAAGGATTAATGTTCTGAAATACCTCTATATTACATCGATTAAATCCGAAACATAAGTTGTTCAACGTTTATTACACAAGTGAGGCTCTCCTTATATAGAGCTCTCAACTAACAAAACGGCTATATTAGCACACGCCTAATTAAAACGCACGTGCTATTACATTGACTCTTAAAACAGAATCATAAACCAAAAAAACACTTAGACAATTCTGATCTAGCAAACTGTCGAGCAGCCCTCCTTCAGCTCAACTTCTAGGAGTCGACGAGGATTGTTAGAATGGTTTTAGGACCTTGATAGCTAGATCCAAGTACCAAGATTTTATTTCCACTTTAGCCTAGGTCCTGGATGTATAGGTTTGGTCTCCACGTGTCGTGCAACGTGGTCTGGTCGCTAGTTTGCTGCTGTACTGTTCTGAAGCCGTGACCGGTTTCGTGAGGTCTGTATGCAGCCTATGCAGGCTTGTGTGGGCTCCTTTGGTATCTTCATTTAATACAACTACATTTGTATATATTATTTGGCACACAACATTATTTGGTATATATTATTGTGTTAAAGTGTTTAGAATTGAAAATCATTGTCGTATGCAGAAATTACGTGTTAAGTTACGATTTTAAGGGTTTTTTTGATTGTTATTGGCACTTTTGCGCCTAAAGTAGCTCAAACTTGGTTTGTTTAGCACGAAACTTGGCACACAACACTATTTGGTATATATTATTATGTTGAAGTGGTTAGAATAGAAAATCATAGTCATATGCTAGAAATTACTTGTTAAGTTGCGATTTTATGTGTTTTTAATCGTTTTTGGCACTTTTGCACATAAAGTAGCTCAAACTTGGTTTGTTTTGCGCGAAACATGCCAGACAACACTATTTGGCTATATTATTGCGTTGAAGTGGTTAGAATTGAAAATCATAGTCATATGCTAGAAATTACATGTTAAGTTGCGATTTTAAGGGTTTTTAACCGTTTTTAGCACTTTTGCGCATAAAGTAGCTCAAACTTGGTTTGTTTTGCACAAAATATGGCACACAAGAATATTTGTTATATATTATTGTGTTGAAATGGTTAGAATTGAAAATCATAGTCTTATGCTAGAAATTACGTGTTAAGTTGCGATTTTATGCGTTTTTAAGCTTTTTTGGCACTTTTGCGCATAAAGTAGCTCAAACTTGTTTTGTTTTGCGCGAAACATGGCACACAACACTATTTAGTCTATATTATTGCGTTGAAGTGGTTAGAATTGAAAATCATAGTCATATGCTAGAAATTACATGTTAAGTTGCGATATTATACGTTTTTAAGTGTTTTTTGCACTTTTGCGCATAAAGTTGCTCAAACTTGGTATGTTTTGCACGGAACTTGGAACACAACACTATTTGGTATATATTATTGTGTTGAAGTGGTTAGAATTGAAAATTATAGTCATATCTTATAAAATACGTGTTAAGTTGCGATTTTATGCATTTTTAAGCGTTTTTGGCACTTTTGCGAATAAAGTAGGTCAAACTTGGTTTGTTTTGCACGAAACTTGGCACACAACACTATTTGGTATATATTATTGTGTTGAAGTGGTTAGAATTGAAAATCATAGTCATATGCTATCAATTACGTGTTAAGTTGCGATTTTATGCGTTTTTAAGCATTTTGGCACTTTTGCGCATAAAGAAGCTCAAACTTGGTTTGTTTTGCACGAAACTTGGCACATAACACTATTTGTTATACATTATTTTTTTTAAGTGGTTAGAATTGAAAATCATAGTCATATGCTAGAAATTACGTGTTAAGTTGCGATATTATGCGTTTTTAAGATTTTTTGGCACCTTTGCGCATAAAGTAGGTCAAACTTGGTTTGTTTTGCACGAAACATAGAGCACAACACTATTTGGTATATATTATAGTGTTGAAGTGGTTAGAATTGAAAATCATAGTCATATGCTATAAATTACGTGTGAAGTTGCGATTTTATGCGTTTTAAAGCGTTTTTGGCACTTTTTCGCATAAAGTAGCTCAAACATGGTTTGTTTTGCACGAAACTTGGCACACAACACTATTTGGTATATATTATTGTGTTGAAGTGGTTATAATTTAAAATCATAGTCATATGCTAGAAATTAGGTGTTAAGTTGCGATTTATGCATTTTTAAGTGTTTTTGGCACTTTTGCGCATAAAGTAGCATAAACTTGGTTTGTTTTGCACGAAACTTGGCACATAACACTATTTGGTTTTTATTATTGTGTTTAAGTGGTTAGAATTGAAAATTATAGTCATATGCTGGAAATTACATGTTAAGTTGCGATTTTATGCGTTTTTAAGTGTTTTTTTCACTTTTGCGCATAAAGTTGCTCAAACATGGTTTGTTTTGCACGAAACTTGGCACACAACACTATTTGGTTTATCTTATTGTGTTGAAGTGTTTAGAATTGAAAATCATAGTCATATGCTAGATTTTACGTGTTAAGTTGCTATTTTATGCGTTTATAAGTGTTTTTTGCACTTTTGCGCATAAAGTTGCTCAAACTTGGTTTGTTTTGCACGAAACTTGGTATACAACACTATTTCTTATATATTATTGTGTTAAAGTGCTTAGAATAGAAAATCATTATCATATGCTAGAAATTACGTGTTTAGTTGCCATTTTATGGGTTTTAATGTGTTTTTGGTATTTTCGCGCATAAAGTAGCTCAACTTGGTTTGTTTTACACGAAACTTGGCACACAACACTATGTGGTATATATTATTGTTTTGAAGTGTTTAGAATTTTAAATCATAGTGATATGCAAGAAATTACGTGTTAAGTTGCGATTTTATGCGTTTTAAATCTTTTTTGGCACTTTCGCGCATAAAGTAGCTCAAACTTGGTTTGTTTTGCACGAAACTATGTACGTAACACTATTTGGTATATATTATTGTGTTGAAGTGGTTAGAATTGAAAATCATTGTCATATGCTAGAAATTACGTGTTATGTTGCGAATTTATGTGTTTTTAAGCGTTTTTGGCACTTTTGCGCATAAAGTAGCTGAAGCTTGGTTTGTTTTGCACGAAACTGGGCACACAACACTATTTGGTACATATTATTGTGATGAAGTGGTTAGAATTGAACATCATAGTCATATGCTAGAAATTACATGTTAAGTTGCGATTTTATGCGTTTTTAAGTGTTTTTTGCACTTTTGAGCATCAAGTTTCTCAAATTTGGTTTGTTTTGCACGAAACTTGGC
The DNA here is from genome assembly GCF_026212465.1 of Amaranthus tricolor. Taxonomy (NCBI): domain Eukaryota; kingdom Viridiplantae; phylum Streptophyta; class Magnoliopsida; order Caryophyllales; family Amaranthaceae; genus Amaranthus; species Amaranthus tricolor. The sequence continues at coordinate 13,337,134 of NC_080052.1, forward strand.
ACACAACACTATTTGGTATATATTATTGTGTTTAAGTGGTTAGAATTGAAAATCATTGTCATAAGCTAGAAATTACGTATTATGTTGCGATTTTAAGGGTTTTAAACCGTTTTTGGCACTTTTGCGCATAAATTAGCTCAAACTTGGTTTTAATTTGATGGCTGATTATGGCCTTAGTTATGCAAGGATTAATGATGTGCGGAAGCTTTGATTAATGACACAGAAACAAACTAGAAATGATCATGAAAATAACACGAAACAACCACAAACCGAACCAAGGATTAATGTTCTGAAATACCTCTATATTACATCGATTAAATCCGAAACATAAGTTGTTCAACGTTTATTACACAAGTGAGGCTCTCCTTATATAGAGCTCTCAACTAACAAAACGGCTATATTAGCACACGCCTAATTAAAACGCACGTGCTATTACATTGACTCTTAAAACAGAATCATAAACCAAAAAAACACTTAGACAATTCTGATCTAGCAAACTGTCGAGCAGCCCTCCTTCAGCTCAACTTCTAGGAGTCGACGAGGATTGTTAGAATGGTTTTAGGACCTTGATAGCTAGATCCAAGTACCAAGATTTTATTTCCACTTTAGCCTAGGTCCTGGATGTATAGGTTTGGTCTCCACGTGTCGTGCAACGTGGTCTGGTCGCTAGTTTGCTGCTGTACTGTTCTGAAGCCGTGACCGGTTTCGTGAGGTCTGTATGCAGCCTATGCAGGCTTGTGTGGGCTCCTTTGGTATCTTCATTTAATACAACTACATTTGTATATATTATTTGGCACACAACATTATTTGGTATATATTATTGTGTTAAAGTGTTTAGAATTGAAAATCATTGTCGTATGCAGAAATTACGTGTTAAGTTACGATTTTAAGGGTTTTTTTGATTGTTATTGGCACTTTTGCGCCTAAAGTAGCTCAAACTTGGTTTGTTTAGCACGAAACTTGGCACACAACACTATTTGGTATATATTATTATGTTGAAGTGGTTAGAATAGAAAATCATAGTCATATGCTAGAAATTACTTGTTAAGTTGCGATTTTATGTGTTTTTAATCGTTTTTGGCACTTTTGCACATAAAGTAGCTCAAACTTGGTTTGTTTTGCGCGAAACATGCCAGACAACACTATTTGGCTATATTATTGCGTTGAAGTGGTTAGAATTGAAAATCATAGTCATATGCTAGAAATTACATGTTAAGTTGCGATTTTAAGGGTTTTTAACCGTTTTTAGCACTTTTGCGCATAAAGTAGCTCAAACTTGGTTTGTTTTGCACAAAATATGGCACACAAGAATATTTGTTATATATTATTGTGTTGAAATGGTTAGAATTGAAAATCATAGTCTTATGCTAGAAATTACGTGTTAAGTTGCGATTTTATGCGTTTTTAAGCTTTTTTGGCACTTTTGCGCATAAAGTAGCTCAAACTTGTTTTGTTTTGCGCGAAACATGGCACACAACACTATTTAGTCTATATTATTGCGTTGAAGTGGTTAGAATTGAAAATCATAGTCATATGCTAGAAATTACATGTTAAGTTGCGATATTATACGTTTTTAAGTGTTTTTTTGCACTTTTGCGCATAAAGTTGCTCAAACTTGGTATGTTTTGCACGGAACTTGGAACACAACACTATTTGGTATATATTATTGTGTTGAAGTGGTTAGAATTGAAAATTATAGTCATATCTTATAAAATACGTGTTAAGTTGCGATTTTATGCATTTTTAAGCGTTTTTGGCACTTTTGCGAATAAAGTAGGTCAAACTTGGTTTGTTTTGCACGAAACTTGGCACACAACACTATTTGGTATATATTATTGTGTTGAAGTGGTTAGAATTGAAAATCATAGTCATATGCTATCAATTACGTGTTAAGTTGCGATTTTATGCGTTTTTAAGCATTTTGGCACTTTTGCGCATAAAGAAGCTCAAACTTGGTTTGTTTTGCACGAAACTTGGCACATAACACTATTTGTTATACATTATTTTTTTTAAGTGGTTAGAATTGAAAATCATAGTCATATGCTAGAAATTACGTGTTAAGTTGCGATATTATGCGTTTTTAAGATTTTTTTGGCACCTTTGCGCATAAAGTAGGTCAAACTTGGTTTGTTTTGCACGAAACATAGAGCACAACACTATTTGGTATATATTATAGTGTTGAAGTGGTTAGAATTGAAAATCATAGTCATATGCTATAAATTACGTGTGAAGTTGCGATTTTATGCGTTTTAAAAGCGTTTTTGGCACTTTTTCGCATAAAGTAGCTCAAACATGGTTTGTTTTGCACGAAACTTGGCACACAACACTATTTGGTATATATTATTGTGTTGAAGTGGTTATAATTTAAAATCATAGTCATATGCTAGAAATTACGTGTTAAGTTGCGATTTATGCATTTTTAAGTGTTTTTGGCACTTTTGCGCATAAAGTAGCATAAACTTGGTTTGTTTTGCACGAAACTTGGCACATAACACTATTTGGTTTTTATTATTGTGTTTAAGTGGTTAGAATTGAAAATTATAGTCATATGCTGGAAATTACATGTTAAGTTGCGATTTTATGCGTTTTTAAGTGTTTTTTTCACTTTTGCGCATAAAGTTGCTCAAACATGGTTTGTTTTGCACGAAACTTGGCACACAACACTATTTGGTTTATCTTATTGTGTTGAAGTGTTTAGAATTGAAAATCATAGTCATATGCTAGATTTTACGTGTTAAGTTGCTATTTTATGCGTTTATAAGTGTTTTTTGCACTTTTGCGCATAAAGTTGCTCAAACTTGGTTTGTTTTGCACGAAACTTGGTATACAACACTATTTCTTATATATTATTGTGTTAAAGTGCTTAGAATAGAAAATCATTATCATATGCTAGAAATTACGTGTTTAGTTGCCATTTTATGGGTTTTAATGTGTTTTTGGTATTTTCGCGCATAAAGTAGCTCAACTTGGTTTGTTTTACACGAAACTTGGCACACAACACTATGTGGTATATATTATTGTTTTGAAGTGTTTAGAATTTTAAATCATAGTGATATGCAAGAAATTACGTGTTAAGTTGCGATTTTATGCGTTTTAAAATCTTTTTTGGCACTTTCGCGCATAAAGTAGCTCAAACTTGGTTTGTTTTGCACGAAACTATGTACGTAACACTATTTGGTATATATTATTGTGTTGAAGTGGTTAGAATTGAAAATCATTGTCATATGCTAGAAATTACGTGTTATGTTGCGAATTTATGTGTTTTTAAGCGTTTTTGGCACTTTTGCGCATAAAGTAGCTGAAGCTTGGTTTGTTTTGCACGAAACTGGGCACACAACACTATTTGGTACATATTATTGTGATGAAGTGGTTAGAATTGAACATCATAGTCATATGCTAGAAATTACATGTTAAGTTGCGATTTTATGCGTTTTTAAAGTGTTTTTTGCACTTTTGAGCATCAAGTTTCTCAAATTTGGTTTGTTTTGCACGAAACTTGGCACACAACACTATTTGGTATATATTATTGTGTTTAAGTGGTTAGAATTGAAAATCATTGTCATAAGCTAGAAATTACGTATTATGTTGCGATTTTAAGGGTTTTAAACCGTTTTTGGCACTTTTGCGCATAAATTAGCTCAAACTTGGTTTTAATTTGATGGCTGATTATGGCCTTAGTTATGCAAGGATTAATGATGTGCGGAAGCTTTGATTAATGACACAGAAACAAACTAGAAATGATCATGAAAATAACACGAAACAACCACAAACCGAACCAAGGATTAATGTTCTGAAATACCTCTATATTACATCGATTAAATCCGAAACATAAGTTGTTCAACGTTTATTACACAAGTGAGGCTCTCCTTATATAGAGCTCTCAACTAACAAAACGGCTATATTAGCACACGCCTAATTAAAACGCACGTGCTATTACATTGACTCTTAAAACAGAATCATAAACCAAAAAAACACTTAGACAATTCTGATCTAGCAAACTGTCGAGCAGCCCTCCTTCAGCTCAACTTCTAGGAGTCGACGAGGATTGTTAGAATGGTTTTAGGACCTTGATAGCTAGATCCAAGTACCAAGATTTTATTTCCACTTTAGCCTAGGTCCTGGATGTATAGGTTTGGTCTCCACGTGTCGTGCAACGTGGTCTGGTCGCTAGTTTGCTGCTGTACTGTTCTGAAGCCGTGACCGGTTTCGTGAGGTCTGTATGCAGCCTATGCAGGCTTGTGTGGGCTCCTTTGGTATCTTCATTTAATACAACTACATTTGTATATATTATTTGGCACACAACATTATTTGGTATATATTATTGTGTTAAAGTGTTTAGAATTGAAAATCATTGTCGTATGCAGAAATTACGTGTTAAGTTACGATTTTAAGGGTTTTTTTGATTGTTATTGGCACTTTTGCGCCTAAAGTAGCTCAAACTTGGTTTGTTTAGCACGAAACTTGGCACACAACACTATTTGGTATATATTATTATGTTGAAGTGGTTAGAATAGAAAATCATAGTCATATGCTAGAAATTACTTGTTAAGTTGCGATTTTATGTGTTTTTAATCGTTTTTGGCACTTTTGCACATAAAGTAGCTCAAACTTGGTTTGTTTTGCGCGAAACATGCCAGACAACACTATTTGGCTATATTATTGCGTTGAAGTGGTTAGAATTGAAAATCATAGTCATATGCTAGAAATTACATGTTAAGTTGCGATTTTAAGGGTTTTTAACCGTTTTTAGCACTTTTGCGCATAAAGTAGCTCAAACTTGGTTTGTTTTGCACAAAATATGGCACACAAGAATATTTGTTATATATTATTGTGTTGAAATAGTTAGAATTGAAAATCATAGTCTTATGCTAGAAATTACGTGTTAAGTTGCGATTTTATGCGTTTTTAAGCTTTTTTGGCACTTTTGCGCATAAAGTAGCTCAAACTTGTTTTGTTTTGCGCGAAACATGGCACACAACACTATTTAGTCTATATTATTGCGTTGAAGTGGTTAGAATTGAAAATCATAGTCATATGCTAGAAATTACATGTTAAGTTGCGATATTATACGTTTTTAAGTGTTTTTTGCACTTTTTGCGCATAAAGTTGCTCAAACTTGGTATGTTTTGCACGGAACTTGGAACACAACACTATTTGGTATATATTATTGTGTTGAAGTGGTTAGAATTGAAAATTATAGTCATATCTTATAAAATACGTGTTAAGTTGCGATTTTATGCATTTTTAAGCGTTTTTGGCACTTTTGCGAATAAAGTAGCTCAAACTTGGTTTGTTTTCCACGAAACTTGGCACACAACACTATTTGGTATATATTATTGTGTTGAAGTGGTTAGAATTGAAAATCATAGTCATATGCTATCAATTACGTGTTAAGTTGCGATTTTATGCGTTTTTAAGCATTTTGGCACTTTTGCGCATAAAGAAGCTCAAACTTGGTTTGTTTTGCACGAAACTTGGCACATAACACTATTTGTTATACATTATTTTTTTTTAAGTGGTTAGAATTGAAAATCATAGTCATATGCTAGAAATTACGTGTTAAGTTGCGATATTATGCGTTTTTAAGATTTTTTGGCACCTTTGCGCATAAAGTAGGTCAAACTTGGTTTGTTTTGCACGAAACATAGAGCACAACACTATTTGGGTATATATTATAGTGTTGAAGTGGTTAGAATTGAAAATCATAGTCATATGCTATAAATTACGTGTGAAGTTGCGATTTTATGCGTTTTTAAAGCGTTTTTGGCACTTTTTCGCATAAAGTAGCTCAAACATGGTTTGTTTTGCACGAAACTTGGCACACAACCACTATTTGGTATATATTATTGTGTTGAAGTGGTTATAATTTAAAATCATAGTCATATGCTAGAAATTACGTGTTAAGTTGCGATTTATGCATTTTAAAGTGTTTTTGGCACTTTTGCGCATAAAGTAGCATAAACTTGGTTTGTTTTGCACGAAACTTGGCACATAACACTATTTGGTTTTTATTATTGTGTTTAAGTGGTTAGAATTGAAAATTATAGTCATATGCTGGAAATTACATGTTAAGTTGCGATTTTATGCGTTTTTAAGTGTTTTTTTCACTTTTGCGCATAAAGTTGCTCAAACATGGTTTGTTTTGCACGAAACTTGGCGCACAACACTATTTGGTTTATCTTATTGTGTTGAAGTGTTTAGAATTGAAAATCATAGTCATATGCTAGATTTTACGTGTTAAGTTGCTATTTTATGCGTTTATAAGTGTTTTTTGCACTTTTGCGCATAAAGTTGCTCAAACTTGGTTTGTTTTGCACGAAACTTGGTATACAACACTATTTCTTATATATTATTGTGTTAAAGTGCTTAGAATAGAAAATCATTATCATATGCTAGAAATTACGTGCTAAGTTGCGATTTTAAGGGTTTTTAACTAATTTTGGCACTTTTGCGCATAAAGTAGCTCAAACTTGGTTTGATTTTGATACGAAAGCGGAGCTAATTAAGGCCTTGGTTATGCAAGCATTAATGATGTATGGAAGCTTTGATTAATGACACAGACAAAAACTACAAATGATCATGCACGAAACAACCACAAACAGATCCAAGGATTAATGTTCTGAAATACCTCTATATTACTTCGATGAAATCTGATACATAAGTTGTTCAACGTTTATTACACAAGTTGCGATTTTGTGCATTTTTAACCGTTTTTGGCACTTTTGCGCATAAAATAGCTCAAACTTGGTTTGTTTTGCACGAAACTTGGCACACAACACTATTTGGTATATATTATTGTGTTGAAGTGGTTATAATTGAAAATCATAGTCATATGCTAGAAATTACGTGTTTAGTTGCCATTTTATGGGTTTTAATGTGTTTTTGGTATTTTCGCGCATAAAGTAGCTCAACTTGGTTTGTTTTACACGAAACTTGGCACACAACACTATGTGGTATATATTATTGTTTTGAAGTGTTTAGAATTTTAAATCATAGTGATATGCAAGAAATTACGTGTTAAGTTGCGATTTTATGCGTTTTAAATCTTTTTTGGCACTTTCGCGCATAAAGTAGCTCAAACTTGGTTTGTTTTGCACGAAACTATGTACGTAACACTATTTGGTATATATTATTGTGTTGAAGTGGTTAGAATTGAAAATCATTGTCATATGCTAGAAATTACGTGTTATGTTGCGAATTTATGTGTTTTTAAGCGTTTTTGGCACTTTTGCGCATAAAGTAGCTGAAGCTTGGTTTGTTTTGCACGAAACTGGGCACACAACACTATTTGGTACATATTATTGTGATGAAGTGGTTAGAATTGAACATCATAGTCATATGCTAGAAATTACATGTTAAGTTGCGATTTTATGCGTTTTTAAGTGTTTTTTGCACTTTTGAGCATCAAGTTTCTCAAATTTGGTTTGTTTTGCACGAAACTTGGCACACAACACTATTTGGTATATATTATTGTGTTTAAGTGGTTAGAATTGAAAATCATTGTCATAAGCTAGAAATTACGTATTATGTTGCGATTTTAAGGGTTTTAAACCGTTTTTGGCACTTTTGCGCATAAATTAGCTCAAACTTGGTTTTAATTTGATGGCTGATTATGGCCTTAGTTATGCAAGGATTAATGATGTGCGGAAGCTTTGATTAATGACACAGAAACAAACTAGAAATGATCATGAAAATAACACGAAACAACCACAAACCGAACCAAGGATTAATGTTCTGAAATACCTCTATATTACATCGATTAAATCCGAAACATAAGTTGTTCAACGTTTATTACACAAGTGAGGCTCTCCTTATATAGAGCTCTCAACTAACAAAACGGCTATATTAGCACACGCCTAATTAAAACGCACGTGCTATTACATTGACTCTTAAAACAGAATCATAAACCAAAAAAACACTTAGACAATTCTGATCTAGCAAACTGTCGAGCAGCCCTCCTTCAGCTCAACTTCTAGGAGTCGACGAGGATTGTTAGAATGGTTTTAGGACCTTGATAGCTAGATCCAAGTACCAAGATTTTATTTCCACTTTAGCCTAGGTCCTGGATGTATAGGTTTGGTCTCCACGTGTCGTGCAACGTGGTCTGGTCGCTAGTTTGCTGCTGTACTGTTCTGAAGCCGTGACCGGTTTCGTGAGGTCTGTATGCAGCCTATGCAGGCTTGTGTGGGCTCCTTTGGTATCTTCATTTAATACAACTACATTTGTATATATTATTTGGCACACAACATTATTTGGTATATATTATTGTGTTAAAGTGTTTAGAATTGAAAATCATTGTCGTATGCAGAAATTACGTGTTAAGTTACGATTTTAAGGGTTTTTTTGATTGTTATTGGCACTTTTGCGCCTAAAGTAGCTCAAACTTGGTTTGTTTAGCACGAAACTTGGCACACAACACTATTTGGTATATATTATTATGTTGAAGTGGTTAGAATAGAAAATCATAGTCATATGCTAGAAATTACTTGTTAAGTTGCGATTTTATGTGTTTTTAATCGTTTTTGGCACTTTTGCACATAAAGTAGCTCAAACTTGGTTTGTTTTGCGCGAAACATGCCAGACAACACTATTGGGCTATATTATTGCGTTGAAGTGGTTAGAATTGAAAATCATAGTCATATGCTAGAAATTACATGTTAAGTTGCGATTTTAAGGGTTTTTAACCGTTTTTAGCACTTTTGCGCATAAAGTAGCTCAAACTTGGTTTGTTTTGCACAAAATATGGCACACAAGAATATTTGTTATATATTATTGTGTTGAAATGGTTAGAATTGAAAATCATAGTCTTATGCTAGAAATTACGTGTTAAGTTGCGATTTTATGCGTTTTTAAGCTTTTTTGGCACTTTTGCGCATAAAGTAGCTCAAACTTGTTTTGTTTTGCGCGAAACATGGCACACAACACTATTTAGTCTATATTATTGCGTTGAAGTGGTTAGAATTGAAAATCATAGTCATATGCTAGAAATTACATGTTAACTTGGTATGTTTTGCACGGAACTTGGAACACAACACTATTTGGTATATATTATTGTGTTGAAGTGGTTAGAATTGAAAATTATAGTCATATCTTATAAAATACGTGTTAAGTTGCGATTTTATGCATTTTTAAGCGTTTTTGGCACTTTTGCGAATAAAGTAGCTCAAACTTGGTTTGTTTTCCACGAAACTTGGCACACAACACTATTTGGTATATATTATTGTGTTGAAGTAGTTATAATTGAAAATTATAGTCATATGCTAGAAATTACGTGTTAAGTTGCGATTTTATGCGTTTTAAAGCGTTTTTGGCACTTTTGCACATAAAGTAGCTCAAACATGGTTTGTTTTGCACGAAACTTGGCACACAACACTATTTGGTATATATTATTGTGTTGAAGTGGTTAGAATTGAACATCATAGTCATATGCTAGAAATTACGTGTTAAGTGGCGATTTTATGCGTTTTTAAGTGTTTTTTGCACTTTTGCGCATAAAGTTGCTCAAACTTGGTTTGTTTTCCACGAAACTTGGCACACAACACTATTTGGTATATATTATTGTGTTGAAGTGGTTATAATTGAAAATCATAGTCATATCCTATAAATTACGTGTGAAGTTGCGATTTTATGCGTTTTAAAGCGTTTTTGGCACTTTTGGACATAAAGTAGATCAAACATGGTTTGTTTTACACGAAACTTGTCACACAACACTATTTTGTATATATTATTGTGTTGAAGTGGTTGTAATTTAAAATCATAGTCATATGCTAGAAATTACGTGTTAAGTTGCGATTTATACATTTTTAAGTGTTTTTGGCACTTTTGCGCATAAAGTAGAACAAACTTGGTTTGTTTTGCACGAAACTTGGCACATAACACTATTTGGTTTTTAATATTGTGTTGAAGTGGTTAGAATTGATAATTATAGTCATATGCTGGAAATTACATGTTAAGTTGCGATTTTATGCGTTTTTAAATGTTTTTTGCACTTTTGCGCATAAAGTTGCTGAAACTTGGTTTGTTTTTCACGAAACTTGGTATACAAAACTATTTGCTATATATTATTGTGTTGAAGTGGTTAGAATAGAAAATCATTATCATATGCTAGAAGTTACGTGTTAAGTTGCGATTTTAAGGATTTTTAACTAATTTTGGCACTTTTGCGCATAAAGTAGCTCAAACTTGGTTTGATTTTGATGCGAAAGCGTGGCTGATTAAGGCCTTGGTTATGCAAGCATTAATGATGTGTGGAAGCTTTGATGTATGACACAGACAAAAACTACAAATGATCATGAAAAGAACACGAAACAACCACAAACATAAGCTGTTCAAAGTTTATTACACAAGTGAGGCTCTCCTTATATAGAGCTCTCAACTAACATAACGGCTATATTAGCACACGCCTAATTAAAACGCACGTGCCATTACATGGGCACTTAAAAAAGAAACATAAAACAAAAGAACACTTACATGGGCACTTAAGGACCTTGATAGTTAGATCCAAGTACCAACATTTTATTTCCACTTTAGCCTAGGTCCTGGATGCATAGGTTTGGTCTCCATGTGTCGTGCAACGTGGTCTGGTCGCTAGTTTGCTGCTGTGTTGTACTGAAGCCGTGACCGATTTTGTGAGGTCTGTATGCAGCATATGCAGGCTTGTGTGGGCTCCTTTGGTATCTTCATTTAATACAACCACATTTGTATCAGTTTTGCATGAAACTTGGCACACAATATTATTTCGTATATATTATTGTGTTGAAGTTCTTAGAATAGAAAATTATTGTCATATGCCAGAAACTACGTATTAAGTTGCGATTTTAAGGGTTTTTAATTGTTTTTGGCACTTTTGCGTCTAAAGTAGCTCAAAATTGGTTTGTTTAGCACGAAACTTGGCACACAATAATATTTGGTATATATTATTGTGTTGAAGTGGTTAGAATTGAAAATCATAGTCGTATGCTAGAAATTACATGTTAAATTGCGATTTTATGTGTTTTCAAGCGTTTTTGGCACTTTTGCACATAAAGTAGCTCAAACTTGGTTTGTTTTGCACGAAACATGCCACACAACGCTATTTGGTCTATATTATTGCGTTGAAGTGGTTAGAATTGAAAATCATATCATGTGCTAGAAATTACATGTTAAGTTGCGATTTTAAGGGTTTTTAACCGTTTTTAGCACTTTTGCGCATAAAGTAACTCAAACTTGGTTTGTGTTGCACGAAACTTGGCACACAAGACTATTTGGTATATATTATTGTGTTGAAATGGTTAGAATTGAAAATCATAGTCATATGCTAGAAATTACGTGTTAAGTTGCGATTTTATGCGTTTTTAAGCTTTTTTGGCACTTTTGCGCATAAAGTAGCTCAAACTTAGTTTGTTTTGCGCGAAACATGCCACATAACACTATTTAGTCTATATTATTGCGTTGAAGTGGTTAGAATTGAAAATCATAGTCATATGCCAGAAATTACATATTAAGTTGCGATATTATGCGTTTTTAAGTGTTTTTTGCACTTTTGCGTATAAAGTTCCTCAAACTTGGTATGTTTTGCACGAAACTTGGAACACAAAACTATTTTGTATATATTAATCTGTTGAAGTGGTTAGAATTGAAAATCATAGTCATATGCTTTAAATTACGTGTTAAGTTGAGATTTAATGCATTTTTAAGCGTTTTTGGCACTTTTGCGCATAAAGTAGCTCAAACTTGGTTTGTTTTGCACGAAACATGGCACACAACACTATTTGGTATATATTATTGTGTTTAAGTGGTCAGAATTGAAAATCAATATCATAAGCTAGAAATTACGTATTAAGTTGCGATTTTAAGGGTTTTAAACCGTTTTTGGCACTTTTGCGCATAAATTAGCTCAAACTTGGTTTTAATTTGATGGCTGATTAAGGCCTTAGTTATGCAAGGATTAATGATATGCGGAAGCTTTGATTAATGACATAGAAACAAACTACAAATAATCATGAAAAGGACACAAAACAACCACAAACAGAACCAAGGATTAATGTTCTGAAATACCTCTATATTACTTCGATTAAATCTGATACATAAGTTGTTCAACGTTTATTACACAAGTGAGGCTCTCCTTATATAGAGCTCTCAACTAACATAACAGCTATATTAGCACACGCCTAATTAAAACGCACGTGCTATTACATTGGCTCTTAAAAAATAATCACAAACCAAAAAAACACTTAGACAATTCTGATCTAGCAAACTGTCGAGCAGCCCTCCTTCAGCTCAGCTTCTAGGAGTCCACGAGGATTGTTAGAATGGTTATAGGACCTTGATAGCTAGATCCAAGTACCAAGATTTCATTTCCACTTTAGCCTAGGTCCTGGATGCATAGGTTTGGTCTCCACGTGTCCTGCAACGTGGTCTGGTCGCTAGTTTGCTGCTGTGCTGTACTGAAGCCGTGACCGGTTTTGTGAGGTCTCTATGCAGCCTATGCAGCCTTGTGTGGGCTCTTTTAGTATCTTCATTTAATACAACCATATTTGTATCAGATTTTCACGAAATTTGGCACACAACATTATTTGGTATATATTTGGTGTTTAGAACTGAAAATCATTATCGTATGCTAGAAAATACGTGTTAAGTTGCGATTTTAAGGGTTTTTTAATTGTTATTGGCACTTTTGCGCCTAAAGTAGCTCAAAATTGGTTTGTTTAGCACGAAACGTGTCACACAACACTATTTGGTATATATTATTGTGTTGAAGTGGTTAGAATTGAAAATCATAGTCATATGCTAGAAATTACATGTTAAATTGCGATTTTATGTGTTTTCAAGCGTTTTTTGCACTTTTGCACATAAAGTAGCTCAAACTTGGTTTGTTTTGCACGAAACATGCCACACAACGCTATTTGGTCTATATTATTGCGTTGAAGTGGTTAGAATTGAAAATCATATCATGTGCTAGAAATTACATGTTAAGTTGCGATTTTAAGGGTTTTTAACCGTTTTTAGCACTTTTGCGCATAAAGTAACTCAAACTTGGTTTGTGTTGCAAAAAACTTGGCACACAAGACTATTTGGTATATATTATTGTGTTGAAATGGTTAGAATTGAAAATCATAGTCATATGCTAGAAATTACGTGTAAAGTTGCGATTTTATGCGTTTTAAAGCTTTTTTGGCACTTTTGCGCATAAAGTAGATCAAACTTAGTTTGTTTTGCGCGAAACATGCCACATAACACTATTTAGTCTATATTATTGCGTTGAAGTGGTTAGAATTGAAAATCATAGTCATATGCCAGAAATTACATATTAAGTTGCGATATTATGCGTTTTTAAGTGTTTTTTGCACTTTTGCGTATAAAGTTCCTCAAACTTGGTATGTTTTGCATGAAACTTGGAACACAACACTATTTTGTACATATTAATCTGTTGAAGTGGTTAGAATTGAAAATCATAGTCATATGCTTTAAATTACGTGTTAAGTTGAGATTTTATGCATTTTTAAGCGTTTTTGGCACTTTTGCGCATAAAGTAGCTCAAACTTGGTTTGTTTTGCACGAAACTTGGCACACAACACTATTTGGTATATATTATTGTGTTTAAGTGGTCAGAATTGAAAATCAATATCATAAGCTAGAAATTACGTATTAAGTTGCGATTTTAAGGGTTTTAAACCGTTTTTGGCACTTTTGCGCATAAATTAGCTCAAACTTGGTTTTAATTTGATGGCTGATTAAGGCCTTAGTTATGCAAGGATTAATGATGTGCGGAAGCTTTGATTAATGACATAGAAACAAACTACAAATAATCATGAAAAGAACACAAAACAACCACAAACAGAACCAAGGATTAATGTTCTGAAATACTTCTATATTACTTCGATTAAATCTGATACATAAGTTGTTCAACGTTTATTACACAAGTGAGGCTCTCCTTATATAGAGCTCTCAACTAACATAACGGCTATATTAGCACACGCCTAATTAAAACGCACGTGCTATTACATGGGCACTTAAAACAGAAACATAAACCGAAAAAATACTTAGACAATTCTGATCTAGCAAACTGTCGAGCAGCCCTCCTTCAGCTCAGCTTCTAGGAGTCCACGGGAATTGTTAGAATGGTTTAAGGACCTTGATAGCTAGATCAAAGTACCAAGATTTTATTTCCACTTTAGCCTAGGTCTTGGATGCATAGGTTTGGTCTCCACGTGTCGTGCAACGTGGTCTGGTCACTAGTTTGCTGCTGTGCTGTTCTGAAGCCGTGACCGGTTTTGTGAGGTCTGTATACAACCTATGCAGGCTTGTGTGGGCTCCTTTGGTGTATTCATTTAATACAACCACATTTGTTTAAGATTTGCACGAAACTTGGCACACAACATTATTTGCTATATATTATTGTGTTGAAGTGTTTAGAATTGAAAATCATTGTCGTATGCTAGAAATTATGTGTTAAGTTGCGATTTTAAGGGTTTTTAATTGTTATTGGCACTTTTGCGCCTAAAGTAGCTCAAAATGGTTTGTTTAGCACGAAACTTGGCACACAACACTATTTGGTGTATATTATTGTGTTGAAGTGTATAGAATTGAAAATCATAGTCATATGCTAGAAATTACGTGTTAAGTTGCAATTTTTTGTGTTTTTATGCCTTTTTTGCACTTTTGTACATAAAGTAGCTCAAACTTGGTTTGTTTTGCGCGAAACATGCCATACAACACTATTTGGTCTATATTATTGCGTTGAAGTGGTTAGAATTGAAAATCATAGTTATATGCTAGAAATTACATGTTAAGTTGCGATTTTATGCGTTTTTAAGTGTTTTTTGCACTTTTGCGCATAAAGTTGCTCAAACTTGGTTTGTTTTGCACGAAACTTGGCACACAACACTATTTGGTATATATTATTGTGTTGAAGTGGTTAGAATTGAAAATCATTGTCATATGCTAGAAATTACGTATTAAGTTGCGATTTTAAGGGTGTTTAACCGTTTTTGGCACTTTTGCGCATAACGTAGGTCAAACTTGTTTTGATTTTGATGGCTGATTAAGGCCTTGGTTATGCAAGGATTAATGATGTGCGGAAGCTTTTATTTGACACAGAAAAAAACTACAAATGATCATGAAAAGAACACGAAACAACCACAAACAGAAGCAAAGATTAATGTTCTGAAATACCTCTATATTACTTCGATTAAATCTGAAACATGAGTTGTTCAACTATTACACAAGTGAGGCTCTCCTTATATAGAGCTCTCAACTAACATAACGGCTATATTAGCACACGCCTAATTAAAACGCACGTGCTATTACATGGGCACTTAAAACAGAAACATAAACCAAAAAAACACTTAGACAATTCTGATCTAGCAAACTGTCGAGCAGCCATCCTTCAGCTGAGCTTCTAGGAGACCACGGGGATTGTTAGAATGGTTTAAGGACCTTGATAGTTACATCCAAGTACCAAGATTTCATTTCCACTTTAGCCTAGGTCCTGGATGCATAGGTTTGGTCTCCACGTGTCGTGCAACGTGGTCTGGTCGCTAGTTTGCTGCTGTGCTGTACTGAAGCCGTGACCGGTTTTGTGAGGTCTCTATGCAGCCTATGCAGCCTTGTGTGGGCTCTTTTAGTATCTTCATTTAATACAACCACATTTGTATCAGATTTTCACGAAATTTGGCACACAACATTATTTGGTATATATTTGGTGTTTAGAACTGAAAATCATTATCGTATGCTAGAAAATACGTGTTAAGTTGTGATTTTAAGGGTTTTTTAATTGTTATTGGCACTTTTGCGCCTAAAGTAGCTCAAACTTGGTTTGTTTAGCACGAAACGTGGCACACAAC
Organism: Amaranthus tricolor; assembly: GCF_026212465.1. Lineage (NCBI taxonomy): Eukaryota > Viridiplantae > Streptophyta > Magnoliopsida > Caryophyllales > Amaranthaceae > Amaranthus > Amaranthus tricolor. The sequence continues at coordinate 13,352,958 of NC_080052.1, forward strand.
ACTATTTGGTATATATTATTGTGTTGAAGTGGTTAGAATTGAAAATCATAGTCATATGCTAGAAATTACTTATTAAGTTGCGATTTTATGTGTTTTTAAACGTTTTTGGCACTTTTGTAGATAAAGTAGCTCCAACTTGGTTTGTTTTGCGCGAAACATGCCACAAAACACTATTTGGTCTATATTATTGCGTTGAAGTGGTTAGAATTGAAAATCATAGTCATATGCTAGAAATTACTTGTTAAGTTGCGATTTTAAGGGTTTTTTACCGTTTTTAGCAGTTTTGCGCATGAAGTCGCTCAAACTTGGTTTGTTTTGCACGAAACTTGGCACACAAGTCTATTTGGTATATATTATTGTGTTGAAATGGTTAGAATTGAAAATCATAGTCATAAGCTAGAAATTACTTTTTAAGTTGCGATTTTATGCGTTTTTAAGCTTTTTTGGCACTTTTGCGCATAAAGTAGCTCAAACTAGGTTTGTTTTGCGCGAAACATGCCACACAACACTATTTAGTCTATATTATTGCGTTGAAATGGTTAGAATTGAAAATCATAATCATATGCTAGAAATTAAATGTTAAGTTGCGATATTATGCCTTTTTAAGTGTTTTTTGCACATTTGCGCATAAAGTTGCTCAAACTTGGTATGTTTTGCACGAAACTTTGAACACAACACTATTTGGTATATATTATTCTGTTGAAGTGGTTAGAATTGTAAATCATAGTCATATCCTATAAATTACGTGTTAAGTTGCGATTTTATTCATTTTTAAGCGTTTTTGGCACTTTTGCGCATAAAGTAGCTCAAACTTGGTTTGTTTTCCACGAAACTTGGCACACAACACTATTTGGTATATATTATTGTCTTGAAGTGGTTAGAATTGAACATCATAGTCATATGCTAGAAATTACGTGTTAAGTTGCGATTTTATGCGTTTTTAAGTGTTTTTTGCACTTTTGCCCATAAAGTTGCTCAAACTTTTTTTGTTTTGCACGAAACATGGCACACAACACTATTTGGTATATATTATTGTGTTGATGTGGTTAGAATTGAAAATTATTGTCATATACTAGAAATTACGTATTAAGTTGCGATTTTAAGGGTTTTTAACCATTTTTGGCACTTTTGAGCATAAAGTAGCTCAAACTTGGTTTGATTTTGATGGCTGATTAAGGCCTTGGTTATGCAAGGATTAATGATGTGCGGATGCTTTGATTAATGACACAGAAAAAAACTACAAATGATCATGAAAAGAACACGAAACAACCACAAACAGAACCAAAGATTAATGTTCTGAAACACCTCTATATTACTTCGATTAAATCTGAAACATAAGTTGTTCAATTATTACACAAGTGAGGCTCTCCTTATATAGAGCTCTCAACTAACATAACGGCTATATTAGCACACGCCTAATTAAAACGCACGTGCTATTACATGGGCACTTAAAAGAGAAACATAAACCGAAAAAACACTTAGACAATTCTGATCTAGCAAACTGTCGAGCAGCCATCCTTCAGCTGAGCTTCTAGGAGACCACGGGGATTGTTAGAATGGTTTAAGGACCTTGATAGTTACATCCAAGTACCAACATTTTATTTCCACTTTAGCCTAGGTCCTGGATGCATAGGTTTGGTCTCCACGTGTCGTGCAACGTGGTCTGGTCGCTGGTTTGCTGCTATGCTGTTCTGAAGCCGTGACCGGTTTTGTGAGGTCTGTATACAACCTATGCATGCTTGTGTGGGCTCCTTTGGTATCTTCATTTAATACAACCACATTTGTATCAGATTTGCACGAAACTTGGCACACAACATTATTTGCTATATATTATTGTGTTGAAGTGTTTAGAATTGAAAATCATTGTCGTATGCTAGAAATTATGTGTTAAGTTGCGATTTTAAGGCATTTTAATTGTTATTGGCACTTTTGCACCTAAAGTAGCTCAAAATGGTTTGTTTAGCACGAAACTTGGCACACAACACTATTTGGTATATATTATTGTGTTGAAGTGTTTAGAATTGAAAATCATAGTCATAAGCTAGAAATTACGTGTTAAGTTGCGATTTTATGCGTTTTTAAGCTTTTTTGGCACTTTTAAGCATAAAGTAGCTCAAACTAGGTTTGTTTTGCGCGAAACATGCCACACAACACTATTTAGTCTATATTATTGCGTTGAAATGGTTAGAATTGAAAATCATAATCATATGCTAGAAATTACATGTTAAGTTGCGATATTATGCGTTTTTAAGTGTTTTTTGCACATTTGCGCATAAAGTTGCTCAAACTTGGTATGTTTTGCACGAAACTTTGAACACAACACTATTTGGTATATATTATTCTGTTGAAGTGGTTAGAATTGTAAATCATAGTCATATCCTATAAATTACGTGTTAAGTTGCGATTTTAATCATTTTTAAGCGTTTTTGGCACTTTTAAGCATAAAGTAGCTCAAACATGGTTTGTTTTCCACGAAACTTGGCACACAACACTATTTGGTATATATTATTGTGTTGAAGTGGTTACAATTGAACATCATAGTCATATGCTAGAAATTACGTGTTAAGTTGCGATTTTATGCGTTTTTAAGTGTTTTTTGCACTTTTGCGCATAAAGTTGCTCAAACTTGGTTTGTTTTGCACGAAACTTGGCACACAACACTATTTGGTATATATTATTGTGTTGAAGTGGTTATAATTGAAAATTATTTTCATATGCTAGAAATTACGTATTAAGTTGCGATTTTAAGGGTTTTTAACCGTTTTTGGCACTTTTGAGCATAAAGTAGCTCAAACTTGGTTTGATTTTTATGGCTGATTAAGGCCTTGGTTATGCAAGGATTAATGATGTGCGGATGCTTTGATTAATGACATAGAAAAAAACTACAAATGATCCTGAAAAGAACACGAAACAACCACAAACAGAACCAAAGATTAATGTTCTGAAACACCTTTATATTACTTCGATTAAATCTGAAACATAAGTTGTTCAATTATTACACAAGTGAGGCTCTCCTTATATAGAGCTCTCAACTAACATAACGGCTATATTAGCACACGCCTAATTAAAACGCACGTGCTATTACATGGGCACTTAAAACGGAAACATAAACCGAAAAAACACTTAGACAATTCTGATCTAGCAAACTGTCGAGCAGCCCTCCTTCAGCTCAGCTTCTAGGAGACCACGGGGATTGTTAGAATGGTTTAAGGACCTTGATAGCTAGATCCAAGTACCAAGATTTTATTTCCACTTTAGCCTAGGTCCTGGATGCATAGGTTTGGTCTCTACGTGTCGTGCAACGTGGTCTGGTCGCTAGTTTGCTGCTGTGCTGTACTGAAACCGTGACCGGTTTTGTGAGGTCTCTATACAACCTATGCAGGCTTGTGTGGGCTCCTTTGGTATCTTCATTTAATACAACCACATTTGTATCAGATTTGCACGAAACTTGGCACACAACATTATTTGCTATATATTATTGTGTTGAAGTGTTTAGAATTGAAAATCATTGTCGTATGCTAGAAATTATGTGTTAAGTTGCGATTTTAAGGGTTTTTAATTGTTATTGGCACTTTTGCGCCTAAAGTAGCTCAAAATGGTTTGTTTAGCACGAAACTTGGCACACAACACTATTTGGTATATATTATTGTGTTGAAGTGTTTAGAATTGAAAATCATAGTCATATGCTAGAAATTACTTATTAAGTTGCGATTTTATGTGTTTTTAAACGTTTTTGGCACTTTTGCACATAAAGTAGCTCCAACTTAGTTTGTTTTGCGCGAAACATGCCACACAACACTATTTAGTCTATATTATTGCGTTGAAATGGTTAGAATTGAAAATCATAATCATATGCTAGAAATTACATGTTAAGTTGCGATATTATGCGTTTTTAAGTGTTTTTTGCACATTTGCGCATAAAGTTGCTCAAACTTGGTATGTTTTGCACGAAACTTTGAACACAACACTATTTGGTATATATTATTCTGTTGAAGTGGTTAGAATTGTAAATCATAGTCATATCCTATAAATTACGTGTTAAGTTGCGATTTTATTCATTTTTAGGCGTTTTTGGCACTTTTGCGCATAAAGTAGCTCAAACATGGTTTGTTTTCCACGAAACTTGGCACACAACACTATTTGGTATATATTATTGTGTTGAAGTGGTTAGAATTGAACATCATAGTCATATGCTAGAAATTACGTGTTAAGTTGCGATTTTATGCGTTTTTAAGTGTTTTTTGCACTTTTGCGCATAAAGTTGCTCAAACTTGGTTTGTTTTGCACGAAACTTGGCACACAACACTATTTGGTATATATTATTGTGTTGAAGTGGTTATAATTGAAAATTATTGTCATATGCTAGAAATTACGTATTAAGTTGCGATTTTAAGGGTTTTTAACCGTTTTTGGCACTTTTGAGCATAAAGTAGCTCAAACTTGGTTTGATTTTTATGGCTGATTAAGGCCTTGGTTATGCAAGGATTAATGATGTGCGGATGCTTTGATTAATGACATAGAAAAAAACTACAAATGATCATGAAAAGAACACGAAACAACCACAAACAGAACCAAAGATTAATGTTCTGAAACACCTCTATATTACTTCGATTAAATCTGAAACATAAGTTGTTCAATTATTACACAAGTGAGGCTCTCCTTATATAGAGCTCTCAACTAACATAACGGCTATATTAGCACACGCCTAATTAAAACGCACGTGCTATTACATGGGCACTTAAAACAGAAACATAAACCGAAAAAACACTTAGACAATTCTGATCTAGCAAACTGTCGAGCAGCCCTCCTTCAGCTCAGCTTCTAGGAGACCACGGGAATTGTTAGAATGGTTTAAGGACCTTGATAGCTAGATCCAAGTACCAAGATTTTATTTCCACTTTAGCCTAGGTCCTGGATCCATAGGTTTGGTCTCCACGTGTCGTGCAACGTGGTCTGGTCGCTAGTTTGCTGCTGTGCTGTTCTGAAACCGTGACCGGTTTTGTGAGGTCTCTATACAACCTATGCAGGCTTGTGTGGGCTCCTTTGGTATCTTCATTTAATACAACCACATTTGTATCACATTTGCACGAAACTTGGCACACAACATTATTTGCTATATATTATTGTGTTGAAGTGTTTAGAATTGAAAATCATTGTCGCATGCTAGAAATTATGTGTTAAGTTGCGATTTTAAGGGTTTTTAATTGTTATTGGCAGTTTTGCGCCTAAAGTAGCTCAAAATGGTTTGTTTAGCACGAAACTTGGCACACAACACTATTTGGTATATATTATTGTGTTGAAGTGTTTAGAATTGAAAATCATAGTCATATGCTAGAAATTACTTATTAAGTTGCGATTTTATGTGTTTTTAAACGTTTTTGGCACTTTTGCACATAAAGTAGCTCCAACTTGGTTTGTTTTGCGCGAAACATGCCACAAAACACTATTTGGTCTATATTATTGCGTTGAAGTGGTTAGAATTGAAAATCATAGTCATATGCTAGAAATTACATGTTAAGTTGCGATTTTAAGGGTTTTTAACCGTTTTTAGCAGTTTTGCGCATGAAGTTGCTCAAACTTGGTTTGTTTTGCACGAAACTTGGCACACAAGTCTATTTGGTATATATTATTGTGTTGAAATGGTTAGAATTGAAAATCATAGTCATAAGCTAGAAATTACGTGTTAAGTTGCGATTTTATGCGTTTTTAAGCTTTTTTGGCACTTTTGCGCATAAAGTAGCTCAAACTAGGTTTGTTTTGCGCGAAACATGCCACACAACACTATTTAGTCTATATTATTGCGTTGAAATGGTTAGAATTGAAAATCATAATCAAATGCTAGAAATTACATGTTAAGTTGCGATATTATGCGTTTTTAAGTGTTTTTTGCACATTTGCGCATAAAGTTGCTCAAACTTGGTATGTTTTGCACGAAACTTTGAACACAACACTATTTGGTATATATTATTCTGTTGAAGTGGTTAGAATTTTAAATCATAGTCATATCCTATAAATTACGTGTTAAGTTGCGATTTTATTCATTTTTAGGCGTTTTTGGCACTTTTGCGCATAAAGTAGCTCAAACATGGTTTGTTTTCCACGAAACTTGGCACACAACACTATTTGGTATATATTATTGTGTTGAAGTGGTTAGAATTGAACATCATAGTCATATGCTAGAAATTACGTGTTAAGTTGCGATTTTATGCGTTTTTAAGTGTTTTTTGCACTTTTGCGCATAAAGTTGCTCAAACTTGGTTTGTTTTGCACGAAACTTGGCACACAACACTATTTGGTATATATTATTGTGTTGAAGTGGTTATAATTGAAAATTATTGTCATATGTTAGAAATTACGTATTAAGTTGCGATTTTAAGGGTTTTTAACCGTTTTTGGCACTTTTGAGCATAAAGTAGCTCAAACTTGGTTTGATTTTTATGGCTGATTAAGGCCTTGGTTATGCAAGGATTAATGATGTGCGTATGCTTTGATTAATGACATAGAAAAAAACTACAAATGATCATGAAAAGAACACGAAACAACCACAAACAGAACCAAAGATTAATGTTCTGAAACACCTCTATATTACTTCGATTAAATCTGAAACATCAGTTGTTCAATTATTACACAAGTGAGGCTCTCCTTATATAGAGCTCTCAACTAACATAACGGCTATATTAGCACACGCCTAATTAAAACGCACGTGCTATTACATGGGCACTTAAAACAGAAACATAAACCGAAAAAACACTTAGACAATTCTGATCTAGCAAACTGTCGAGCAGCCCTCCTTCAGCTCAGCTTCTAGGAGACCACGGGGATTGTTAGAATGGTTTAAGGACCTTGATAGCTAGATCCAAGTACCAAGATTTTATTTCCACTTTAGCCTAGGTCCTGGATGCATAGGTTTGGTCTCCACGTGTCGTGCAACGTGGTCTGGTCGCTAGTTTGCTGCTGTGCTGTTCCGAAACCGTGACCGGTTTTGTGAGGTCTCTATACAACCTATGCAGGCTTGTGTGGGCTCCTTTGGTATCTTCATTTAATACAACCACATTTGTATCACATTTGCACGAAACTTGGCACACAACATTATTTGCTATATATTATTGTGTTGAAGTGTTTAGAATTGAAAATCATTGTCGCATGCTAGAAATTATGTGTTAAGTTGCGATTTTAAGGGTTTTTAATTGTTATTGGCAGTTTTGCGCCTAAAGTAGCTCAAAATGGTTTGTTTAGCACGAAACTTGGCACACAACACTATTTGGTATATATTATTGTGTTGAAGTGTTTAGAATTGAAAATCATAGTCATATGCTAGAAATTACTTATTAAGTTGCGATTTTATGTGTTTTTAAACGTTTTTGGCACTTTTGCACATAAAGTAGCTCCAACTTGGTTTGTTTTGCGCGAAACATGCCACAAAACACTATTTGGTCTATATTATTGCGTTGAAGTGGTTAGAATTGAAAATCATAGTCATATGCTAGAAATTACATGTTAAGTTGCGATTTTAAGGGTTTTTAACCGTTTTTAGCAGTTTTGCGCATGAAGTTGCTCAAACTTGGTTTGTTTTGCACGAAACTTGGCACACAAGTCTATTTGGTATATATTATTGTGTTGAAATGGTTAGAATTGAAAATCATAGTCATAAGCTAGAAATTACGTGTTAAGTTGCGATTTTATGCGTTTTTAAGCTTTTTTGGCACTTTTGCGCATAAAGTAGCTCAAACTAGGTTTGTTTTGCGCGAAACATGCCACACAACACTATTTAGTCTATATTATTGCGTTGAAATGGTTAGAATTGAAAATCATAATCAAATGCTAGAAATTACATGTTAAGTTGCGATATTATGCGTTTTTAAGTGTTTTTTGCACATTTGCGCATAAAGTTGCTCAAACTTGGTATGTTTTGCACGAAACTTTGAACACAACACTATTTGGTATATATTATTCTGTTGAAGTGGTTAGAATTTTAAATCATAGTCATATCCTATAAATTACGTGTTAAGTTGCGATTTTATTCATTTTTAGGCGTTTTTGGCACTTTTGCGCATAAAGTAGCTCAAACATGGTTTGTTTTCCACGAAACTTGGCACACAACACTATTTGGTATATATTATTGTGTTGAAGTGGTTAGAATTGAACATCATAGTCATATGCTAGAAATTACGTGTTAAGTTGCGATTTTATGCGTTTTTAAGTGTTTTTTGCACTTTTGCGCATAAAGTTGCTCAAACTTGGTTTGTTTTGCACAAAACTTGGCACACAACACTATTTGGTATATATTATTGTGTTGAAGTGGTTATAATTGAAAATTATTGTCATATGCTAGAAATTACGTATTAAGTTGCGATTTTAAGGGTTTTAAACCGTTTTTGGCACTTTTGAGCATAAAGTAGCTCAAACTTGGTTTGATTTTTATGGCTGATTAAGGCCTTGGTTATGCAAGGATTAATGATGTGCGTATGCTTTGATTAATGACATAGAAAAAAACTACAAATGATCATGAAAAGAACACGAAACAACCACAAACAGAACCAAAGATTAATGTTCTGAAACACCTCTATATTACTTCGATTAAATCTGAAACATCAGTTGTTCAATTATTACACAAGTGAGGCTCTCCTTATATAGAGCTCTCAACTAACATAACGGCTATATTAGCACACGCCTAATTAAAACGCACGTGCTATTACATGGGCACTTAAAACAGAAACATAAACCGAAAAAACACTTAGACAATTCTGATCTAGCAAACTGTCGAGCAGCCCTCCTTCAGCTCAGCTTCTAGGAGACCACGGGGATTGTTAGAATGGTTTAAGGACCTTGATAGCTAGATCCAAGTACCAAGATTTTATTTCCACTTTAGCCTAGGTCCTGGATGCATAGGTTTGGTCTCCACGTGTCGTGCAACGTGGTCTGGTCGCTAGTTTGCTGCTGTGCTGTTCCGAAACCGTGACCGGTTTTGTGAGGTCTCTATACAACCTATGCAGGCTTGTGTGGGCTCCTTTGGTATCTTCATTTAATACAACCACATTTGTATCACATTTGCACGAAACTTGGCACACAACATTATTTGCTATATATTATTGTGTTGAAGTGTTTAGAATTGAAAATCATTGTCGCATGCTAGAAATTATGTGTTAAGTTGCGATTTTAAGGGTTTTTAATTGTTATTGGCAGTTTTGCGCCTAAAGTAGCTCAAAATGGTTTGTTTAGCACGAAACTTGGCACACAACACTATTTGGTATATATTATTGTGTTGAAGTGTTTAGAATTGAAAATCATAGTCATAAGCTAGAAATTACGTGTTAAGTTGCGATTTTATGCGTTTTTAAGCTTTTTTGGCACTTTTAAGCATAAAGTAGCTCAAACTAGGTTTGTTTTGCGCGAAACATGCCACACAACACTATTTAGTCTATATTATTGCGTTGAAATGGTTAGAATTGAAAATCATAATCATATGCTAGAAATTACATGTTAAGTTGCGATATTATGCGTTTTTAAGTGTTTTTTGCACATTTGCGCATAAAGTTGCTCAAACTTGGTATGTTTTGCACGAAACTTTGAACACAACACTATTTGGTATATATTATTCTGTTGAAGTGGTTAGAATTGTAAATCATAGTCATATCCTATAAATTACGTGTTAAGTTGCGATTTTAATCATTTTTAAGCGTTTTTGGCACTTTTAAGCATAAAGTAGCTCAAACATGGTTTGTTTTCCACGAAACTTGGCACACAACACTATTTGGTATATATTATTGTGTTGAAGTGGTTACAATTGAACATCATAGTCATATGCTAGAAATTACGTGTTAAGTTGCGATTTTATGCGTTTTTAAGTGTTTTTTGCACTTTTGCGCATAAAGTTGCTCAAACTTGGTTTGTTTTGCACGAAACTTGGCACACAACACTATTTGGTATATATTATTGTGTTGAAGTGGTTATAATTGAAAATTATTTTCATATGCTAGAAATTACGTATTAAGTTGCGATTTTAAGGGTTTTTAACCGTTTTTGGCACTTTTGAGCATAAAGTAGCTCAAACTTGGTTTGATTTTTATGGCTGATTAAGGCCTTGGTTATGCAAGGATTAATGATGTGCGGATGCTTTGATTAATGACATAGAAAAAAAACTACAAATGATCCTGAAAAGAACACGAAACAACCACAAACAGAACCAAAGATTAATGTTCTGAAACACCTTTATATTACTTCGATTAAATCTGAAACATAAGTTGTTCAATTATTACACAAGTGAGGCTCTCCTTATATAGAGCTCTCAACTAACATAACGGCTATATTAGCACACGCCTAATTAAAACGCACGTGCTATTACATGGGCACTTAAAACGGAAACATAAACCGAAAAAACACTTAGACAATTCTGATCTAGCAAACTGTCGAGCAGCCCTCCTTCAGCTCAGCTTCTAGGAGACCACGGGGATTGTTAGAATGGTTTAAGGACCTTGATAGCTAGATCCAAGTACCAAGATTTTATTTCCACTTTAGCCTAGGTCCTGGATGCATAGGTTTGGTCTCTACGTGTCTTGCAACGTGGTCTGGTCGCTAGTTTGCTGCTGTGCTGTACTGAAACCGTGACCGGTTTTGTGAGGTCTCTATACAACCTATGCAGGCTTGTGTGGGCTCCTTTGGTATCTTCATTTAATACAACCACATTTGTATCAGATTTGCACGAAACTTGGCACACAACATTATTTGCTATATATTATTGTGTTGAAGTGTTTAGAATTGAAAATCACTGTCGTATGCTAGAAATTATGTGTTAAGTTGCGATTTTAAGGGTTTTTAATTGTTATTGGCACTTTTGCGCCTAAAGTAGCTCAAAATGGTTTGTTTAGCACGAAACTTGGCACACAACACTATTTGGTATATATTATTGTGTTGAAGTGTTTAGAATTGAAAATCATAGTCATATGCTAGAAATTACTTATTAAGTTGCGATTTTATGTGTTTTTAAACGTTTTTGGCACTTTTGCACATAAAGTAGCTCCAACTTAGTTTGTTTTGCGCGAAACATGCCACACAACACTATTTAGTCTATATTATTGCGTTGAAATGGTTAGAATTGAAAATCATAATCATATGCTAGAAATTACATGTTAAGTTGCGATATTATGCGTTTTTAAGTGTTTTTTGCACATTTGCGCATAAAGTTGCTCAAACTTGGTATGTTTTGCACGAAACTTTGAACACAACACTATTTGGTATATATTATTCTGTTGAAGTGGTTAGAATTGTAAATCATAGTCATATCCTATAAATTACGTGTTAAGTTGCGATTTTATTCATTTTTAGGCGTTTTTGGCACTTTTGCGCATAAAGTAGCTCAAACATGGTTTGTTTTCCACGAAACTTGGCACACAACACTATTTGGTATATATTATTGTGTTGAAGTGGTTAGAATTGAACATCATAGTCATATGCTAGAAATTACGTGTTAAGTTGCGATTTTATGCGTTTTTAAGTGTTTTTTGCACTTTTGCGCATAAAGTTGCTCAAACTTGGTTTGTTTTGCACGAAACTTGGCACACAACACTATTTGGTATATATTATTGTGTTGAAGTGGTTATAATTGAAAATTATTGTCATATGCTAGAAATTACGTATTAAGTTGCGATTTTAAGGGTTTTTAAACCGTTTTTGGCACTTTTGAGCATAAAGTAGCTCAAACTTGGTTTGATTTTTATGGCTGATTAAGGCCTTGGTTATGCAAGGATTAATGATGTGCGGATGCTTTGATTAATGACATAGAAAAAAACTACAAATGATCATGAAAAGAACACGAAACAACCACAAACAGAACCAAAGATTAATGTTCTGAAACACCTCTATATTACTTCGATTAAATCTGAAACATAAGTTGTTCAATTATTACACAAGTGAGGCTCTCCTTATATAGAGCTCTCAACTAACATAACGGCTATATTAGCACACGCCTAATTAAAACGCACGTGCTATTACATGGGCACTTAAAACAGAAACATAAACCGAAAAAACACTTAGACAATTCTGATCTAGCAAACTGTCGAGCAGCCCTCCTTCAGCTCAGCTTCTAGGAGACCACGGGAATTGTTAGAATGGTTTAAGGACCTTGATAGCTAGATCCAAGTACCAAGATTTTATTTCCACTTTAGCCTAGGTCCTGGATCCATAGGTTTGGTCTCCACGTGTCGTGCAACGTGGTCTGGTCGCTAGTTTGCTGCTGTGCTGTTCTGAAACCGTGACCGGTTTTGTGAGGTCTCTATACAACCTATGCAGGCTTGTGTGGGCTCCTTTGGTATCTTCATTTAATACAACCACATTTGTATCACATTTGCACGAAACTTGGCACACAACATTATTTGCTATATATTATTGTGTTGAAGTGTTTAGAATTGAAAATCATTGTCGCATGCTAGAAATTATGTGTTAAGTTGCGATTTTAAGGGTTTTTAATTGTTATTGGCAGTTTTGCGCCTAAAGTAGCTCAAAATGGTTTGTTTAGCACGAAACTTGGCACACAACACTATTTGGTATATATTATTGTGTTGAAGTGTTTAGAATTGAAAATCATAGTCATATGCTAGAAATTACTTATTAAGTTGCGATTTTATGTGTTTTTAAACGTTTTTGGCACTTTTGCACATAAAGTAGCTCCAACTTGGTTTGTTTTGCGCGAAACATGCCACAAAACACTATTTGGTCTATATTATTGCGTTGAAGTGGTTAGAATTGAAAATCATAGTCATATGCTAGAAATTACATGTTAAGTTGCGATTTTAAGGGTTTTTAACCGTTTTTAGCAGTTTTGCGCATGAAGTTGCTCAAACTTGGTTTGTTTTGCACGAAACTTGGCACACAAGTCTATTTGGTATATATTATTGTGTTGAAATGGTTAGAATTGAAAATCATAGTCATAAGCTAGAAATTACGTGTTAAGTTGCGATTTTATGCGTTTTTAAGCTTTTTTGGCACTTTTGCGCATAAAGTAGCTCAAACTAGGTTTGTTTTGCGCGAAACATGCCACACAACACTATTTAGTCTATATTATTGCGTTGAAATGGTTAGAATTGAAAATCATAATCAAATGCTAGAAATTACATGTTAAGTTGCGATATTATGCGTTTTTAAGTGTTTTTTGCACATTTGCGCATAAAGTTGCTCAAACTTGGTATGTTTTGCACGAAACTTTGAACACAACACTATTTGGTATATATTATTCTGTTGAAGTGGTTAGAATTTTAAATCATAGTCATATCCTATAAATTACGTGTTAAGTTGCGATTTTATTCATTTTTAGGCGTTTTTGGCACTTTTGCGCATAAAGTAGCTCAAACATGGTTTGTTTTCCACGAAACTTGGCACACAACACTATTTGGTATATATTATTGTGTTGAAGTGGTTAGAATTGAACATCATAGTCATATGCTAGAAATTACGTGTTAAGTTGCGATTTTATGCGTTTTTAAGTGTTTTTTGCACTTTTGCGCATAAAGTTGCTCAAACTTGGTTTGTTTTGCACGAAACTTGGCACACAACACTATTTGGTATATATTATTGTGTTGAAGTGTTTAGAATTGAAAATCATAGTCATATGCTAGAAATTACTTATTAAGTTGCGATTTTATGTGTTTTTAAACGTTTTTGGCACTTTTGCACATAAAGTAGCTCCAACTTAGTTTGTTTTGCGCGAAACATGCCACACAACACTATTTAGTCTATATTATTGCGTTGAAATGGTTAGAATTGAAAATCATAATCATATGCTAGAAATTACATGTTAAGTTGCGATATTATGCGTTTTTAAGTGTTTTTTGCACATTTGCGCATAAAGTTGCTCAAACTTGGTATGTTTTGCACGAAACTTTGAACACAACACTATTTGGTATATATTATTCTGTTGAAGTGGTTAGAATTGTAAATCATAGTCATATCCTATAAATTACGTGTTAAGTTGCGATTTTATTCATTTTTAGGCGTTTTTGGCACTTTTGCGCATAAAGTAGCTCAAACATGGTTTGTTTTCCACGAAACTTGGCACACAACACTATTTGGTATATATTATTGTGTTGAAGTGGTTAGAATTGAACATCATAGTCATATGCTAGAAATTACGTGTTAAGTTGCGATTTTATGCGTTTTTAAGTGTTTTTTGCACTTTTGCGCATAAAGTTGCTCAAACTTGGTTTGTTTTGCACGAAACTTGGCACACAACACTATTTGGTATATATTATTGTGTTGAAGTGGTTATAATTGAAAATTATTGTCATATGCTAGAAATTACGTATTAAGTTGCGATTTTAAGGGTTTTTAACCGTTTTTGGCACTTTTGAGCATAAAGTAGAACTTGGTTTGATTTTTATGGCTGATTAAGGCCTTGGTTATGCAAGGATTAATGATGTGCGGATGCTTTGATTAATGACATAGAAAAAAACTACAAATGATCATGAAAAGAACACGAAACAACCACAAACAGAACCAAAGATTAATGTTCTGAAACACCTCTATATTACTTCGATTAAATCTGAAACATAAGTTGTTCAATTATTACACAAGTGAGGCTCTCCTTATATAGAGCTCTCAACTAACATAACGGCTATATTAGCACACGCCTAATTAAAACGCACGTGCTATTACATGGGCACTTAAAACAGAAACATAAACCGAAAAAACACTTAGACAATTCTGATCTAGCAAACTGTCGAGCAGCCCTCCTTCAGCTCAGCTTCTAGGAGACCACGGGAATTGTTAGAATGGTTTAAGGACCTTGATAGCTAGATCCAAGTACCAAGATTTTATTTCCACTTTAGCCTAGGTCCTGGATCCATAGGTTTGGTCTCCACGTGTCGTGCAACGTGGTCTGGTCGCTAGTTTGCTGCTGTGCTGTTCTGAAACCGTGACCGGTTTTGTGAGGTCTCTATACAACCTATGCAGGCTTGTGTGGGCTCCTTTGGTATCTTCATTTAATACAACCACATTTGTATCACATTTGCACGAAACTTGGCACACAACATTATTTGCTATATATTATTGTGTTGAAGTGTTTAGAATTGAAAATCATTGTCGCATGCTAGAAATTATGTGTTAAGTTGCGATTTTAAGGGTTTTTAATTGTTATTGGCAGTTTTGCGCCTAAAGTAGCTCAAAATGGTTTGTTTAGCACGAAACTTGGCACACAACACTATTTGGTATATATTATTGTGTTGAAGTGTTTAGAATTGAAAATCATAGTCATATGCTAGAAATTACTTATTAAGTTGCGATTTTATGTGTTTTTAAACGTTTTTTGGCACTTTTGCACATAAAGTAGCTCCAACTTGGTTTGTTTTGCGCGAAACATGCCACAAAACACTATTTGGTCTATATTATTGCGTTGAAGTGGTTAGAATTGAAAATCATAGTCATATGCTAGAAATTACATGTTAAGTTGCGATTTTAAGGGTTTTTAACCGTTTTTAGCAGTTTTGCGCATGAAGTTGCTCAAACTTGGTTTGTTTTGCACGAAACTTGGCACACAAGTCTATTTGGTATATATTATTGTGTTGAAATGGTTAGAATTGAAAATCATAGTCATAAGCTAGAAATTACGTGTTAAGTTGCGATTTTATGCGTTTTTAAGCTTTTTTGGCACTTTTGCGCATAAAGTAGCTCAAACTAGGTTTGTTTTGCGCGAAACATGCCACACAACACTATTTAGTCTATATTATTGCGTTGAAATGGTTAGAATTGAAAATCATAATCAAATGCTAGAAATTACATGTTAAGTTGCGATATTATGCGTTTTTAAGTGTTTTTTTGCACATTTGCGCATAAAGTTGCTCAAACTTGGTATGTTTTGCACGAAACTTTGAACACAACACTATTTGGTATATATTATTCTGTTGAAGTGGTTAGAATTTTAAATCATAGTCATATCCTATAAATTACGTGTTAAGTTGCGATTTTATTCATTTTTAGGCGTTTTTGGCACTTTTGCGCATAAAGTAGCTCAAACATGGTTTGTTTTCCACGAAACTTGGCACACAACACTATTTGGTATATATTATTGTGTTGAAGTGGTTAGAATTGAACATCATAGTCATATGCTAGAAATTACGTGTTAAGTTGCGATTTTATGCGTTTTTAAGTGTTTTTTGCACTTTTGCGCATAAAGTTGCTCAAACTTGGTTTGTTTTGCACGAAACTTGGCACACAACACTATTTGGTATATATTATTGTGTTGAAGTGTTTAGAATTGAAAATCATAGTCATATGCTAGAAATTACTTATTAAGTTGCGATTTTATGTGTTTTTAAACGTTTTTGGCACTTTTGCACATAAAGTAGCTCCAACTTAGTTTGTTTTGCGCGAAACATGCCACACAACACTATTTAGTCTATATTATTGCGTTGAAATGGTTAGAATTGAAAATCATAATCATATGCTAGAAATTACATGTTAAGTTGCGATATTATGCGTTTTTAAGTGTTTTTTGCACATTTGCGCATAAAGTTGCTCAAACTTGGTATGTTTTGCACGAAACTTTGAACACAACACTATTTGGTATATATTATTCTGTTGAAGTGGTTAGAATTGTAAATCATAGTCATATCCTATAAATTACGTGTTAAGTTGCGATTTTATTCATTTTTAGGCGTTTTTGGCACTTTTGCGCATAAAGTAGCTCAAACATGGTTTGTTTTCCACGAAACTTGGCACACAACACTATTTGGTATATATTATTGTGTTGAAGTGGTTAGAATTGAACATCATAGTCATATGCTAGAAATTACGTGTTAAGTTGCGATTTTATGCGTTTTTAAGTGTTTTTTGCACTTTTGCGCATAAAGTTGCTCAAACTTGGTTTGTTTTGCACGAAACTTGGCACACAACACTATTTGGTATATATTATTGTGTTGAAGTGGTTATAATTGAAAATTATTGTCATATGCTAGAAATTACGTATTAAGTTGCGATTTTAAGGGTTTTTAACCGTTTTTGGCACTTTTGAGCATAAAGTAGAACTTGGTTTGATTTTTATGGCTGATTAAGGCCTTGGTTATGCAAGGATTAATGATGTGCGGATGCTTTGATTAATGACATAGAAAAAAACTACAAATGATCATGAAAAGAACACGAAACAACCACAAACAGAACCAAAGATTAATGTTCTGAAACACCTCTATATTACTTCGATTAAATCTGAAACATAAGTTGTTCAATTATTACACAAGTGAGGCTCTCCTTATATAGAGCTCTCAACTAACATAACGGCTATATTAGCACACGCCTAATTAAAACGCACGTGCTATTACATGGGCACTTAAAACAGAAACATAAACCGAAAAAACACTTAGACAATTCTGATCTAGCAAACTGTCGAGCAGCCCTCCTTCAGCTCAGCTTCTAGGAGACCACGGGAATTGTTAGAATGGTTTAAGGACCTTGATAGCTAGATCCAAGTACCAAGATTTTATTTCCACTTTAGCCTAGGTCCTGGATCCATAGGTTTGGTCTCCACGTGTCGTGCAACGTGGTCTGGTCGCTAGTTTGCTGCTGTGCTGTTCTGAAACCGTGACCGGTTTTGTGAGGTCTCTATACAACCTATGCAGGCTTGTGTGGGCTCCTTTGGTATCTTCATTTAATACAACCACATTTGTATCACATTTGCACGAAACTTGGCACACAACATTATTTGCTATATATTATTGTGTTGAAGTGTTTAGAATTGAAAATCATTGTCGCATGCTAGAAATTATGTGTTAAGTTGCGATTTTAAGGGTTTTTAATTGTTATTGGCAGTTTTGCGCCTAAAGTAGCTCAAAATGGTTTGTTTAGCACGAAACTTGGCACACAACACTATTTGGTATATATTATTGTGTTGAAGTGTTTAGAATTGAAAATCATAGTCATATGCTAGAAATTACTTATTAAGTTGCGATTTTATGTGTTTTTATACGTTTTTGGCACTTTTGCACATAAAGTAGCTCCAACTTGGTTTGTTTTGCGCGAAACATGCCACAAAACACTATTTGGTCTATATTATTGCGTTGAAGTGGTTAGAATTGAAAATCATAGTCATATGCTAGAAATTACATGTTAAGTTGCGATTTTAAGGGTTTTTAACCGTTTTTAGCAGTTTTGCGCATGAAGTTGCTCAAACTTGGTTTGTTTTGCACGAAACTTGGCACACAAGTCTATTTGGTATATATTATTGTGTTGAAATGGTTAGAATTGAAAATCATAGTCATAAGCTAGAAATTACGTGTTAAGTTGCGATTTTATGCGTTTTTAAGCTTTTTTGGCACTTTTGCGCATAAAGTAGCTCAAACTAGGTTTGTTTTGCGCGAAACATGCCACACAACACTATTTAGTCTATATTATTGCATTGAAATGGTTAGAATTGAAAATCATAATCAAATGCTAGAAATTACATGTTAAGTTGCGATATTATGCGTTTTTAAGTGTTTTTTGCACATTTGCGCATAAAGTTGCTCAAACTTGGTATGTTTTGCACGAAACTTTGAACACAACACTATTTGGTATATATTATTCTGTTGAAGTGGTTAGAATTTTAAATCATAGTCATATCCTATAAATTACGTGTTAAGTTGCGATTTTATTCATTTTTAGGCGTTTTTGGCACTTTTGCGCATAAAGTAGCTCAAACATGGTTTGTTTTCCACGAAACTTGGCACACAACACTATTTGGTATATATTATTGTGTTGAAGTGGTTAGAATTGAACATCATAGTCATATGCTAGAAATTACGTGTTAAGTTGCGATTTTATGCGTTTTTATGTGTTTTTTGCACTTTTGCGCATAAAGTTGCTCAAACTTGGTTTGTTTTGCACGAAACTTGGCACACAACACTATTTGGTATATATTATTGTGTTGAAGTGGTTATAATTGAAAATTATTGTCATATGCTAGAAATTACGTATTAAGTTGCGATTTTAAGGGTTTTTAACCGTTTTTGGCACTTTTGAGCATAAAGTAGCTCAAACTTGGTTTGATTTTTATGGCTGATTAAGGCCTTGGTTATGCAAGGATTAATGATGTGCGTATGCTTTGATTAATGACATAGAAAAAAACTACAAATGATCATGAAAAGAACACGAAACAACCACAAACAGAACCAAAGATTAATGTTCTGAAACACCTCTATATTACTTCGATTAAATCTGAAACATCAGTTGTTCAATTATTACACAAGTGAGGCTCTCCTTATATAGAGCTCTCAACTAACATAACAGCTATATTAGCACACGCCTAATTAAAACGCACGTGCTATTACATGGGCACTTAAAACAGAAACATAAACCGAAAAAACACT
Source organism: Amaranthus tricolor (assembly GCF_026212465.1). Lineage (NCBI taxonomy): Eukaryota > Viridiplantae > Streptophyta > Magnoliopsida > Caryophyllales > Amaranthaceae > Amaranthus > Amaranthus tricolor. Next base: position 13,372,280 of record NC_080052.1, read on the forward strand.
TAGACAATTCTGATCTAGCAAACTGTCGAGCAGCCCTCCTTCAGCTCAGCTTCTAGGAGACCACGGGGATTGTTAGAATGGTTTAAGGACCTTGATAGCTAGATCCAAGTACCAAGATTTTATTTCCACTTTAGCCTAGGTCCTGGATGCATAGGTTTGGTCTCCACGTGTCGTGCAACGTGGTCTGGTCGCTAGTTTGCTGCTGTGCTGTTCCGAAACCGTGACCGGTTTTGTGAGGTCTCTATACAACCTATGCAGGCTTGTGTGGGCTCCTTTGGTATCTTCATTTAATACAACCACATTTGTATCACATTTGCACGAAACTTGGCACACAACATTATTTGCTATATATTATTGTGTTGAAGTGTTTAGAATTGAAAATCATTGTCGCATGCTAGAAATTATGTGTTAAGTTGCGATTTTAAGGGTTTTTAATTGTTATTGGCAGTTTTGCGCCTAAAGTAGCTCAAAATGGTTTGTTTAGCACGAAACTTGGCACACAACACTATTTGGTATATATTATTGTGTTGAAGTGTTTAGAATTGAAAATCATAGTCATATGCTAGAAATTACTTATTAAGTTGCGATTTTATGTGTTTTTAAACGTTTTTGGCACTTTTGCACATAAAGTAGCTCCAACTTGGTTTGTTTTGCGCGAAACATGCCACAAAACACTATTTGGTCTATATTATTGCGTTGAAGTGGTTAGAATTGAAAATCATAGTCATATGCTAGAAATTACATGTTAAGTTGCGATTTTAAGGGTTTTTAACCGTTTTTAGCAGTTTTGCGCATGAAGTTGCTCAAACTTGGTTTGTTTTGCACGAAACTTGGCACACAAGTCTATTTGGTATATATTATTGTGTTGAAATGGTTAGAATTGAAAATCATAGTCATAAGCTAGAAATTACGTGTTAAGTTGCGATTTTATGCGTTTTTAAGCTTTTTTGGCACTTTTGCGCATAAAGTAGCTCAAACTAGGTTTGTTTTGCGCGAAACATGCCACACAACACTATTTAGTCTATATTATTGCGTTGAAATGGTTAGAATTGAAAATCATAATCAAATGCTAGAAATTACATGTTAAGTTGCGATATTATGCGTTTTTAAGTGTTTTTTGCACATTTGCGCATAAAGTTGCTCAAACTTGGTATGTTTTGCACGAAACTTTGAACACAACACTATTTGATATATATTATTCTGTTGAAGTGGTTAGAATTTTAAATCATAGTCATATCCTATAAATTACGTGTTAAGTTGCGATTTTATTCATTTTTAGGCGTTTTTGGCACTTTTGCGCATAAAGTAGCTCAAACATGGTTTGTTTTCCACGAAACTTGGCACACAACACTATTTGGTATATATTATTGTGTTGAAGTGGTTAGAATTGAACATCATAGTCATATGCTAGAAATTACGTGTTAAGTTGCGATTTTATGCGTTTTTAAGTGTTTTTTGCACTTTTGCGCATAAAGTTGCTCAAACTTGGTTTGTTTTGCACAAAACTTGGCACACAACACTATTTGGTATATATTATTGTGTTGAAGTGGTTATAATTGAAAATTATTGTCATATGCTAGAAATTACGTATTAAGTTGCGATTTTAAGGGTTTTTAACCGTTTTTGGCACTTTTGAGCATAAAGTAGCTCAAACTTGGTTTGATTTTTATGGCTGATTAAGGCCTTGGTTATGCAAGGATTAATGATGTGCGTATGCTTTGATTAATGACATAGAAAAAAACTACAAATGATCATGAAAAGAACACGAAACAACCACAAACAGAACCAAAGATTAATGTTCTGAAACACCTCTATATTACTTCGATTAAATCTGAAACATCAGTTGTTCAATTATTACACAAGTGAGGCTCTCCTTATATAGAGCTCTCAACTAACATAACGGCTATATTAGCACACGCCTAATTAAAACGCACGTGCTATTACATGGGCACTTAAAACAGAAACATAAACCGAAAAAACACTTAGACAATTCTGATCTAGCAAACTGTCGAGCAGCCCTCCTTCAGCTCAGCTTCTAGGAGACCACGGGGATTGTTAGAATGGTTTAAGGACCTTGATAGCTAGATCCAAGTACCAAGATTTTATTTCCACTTTAGCCTAGGTCCTGGATGCATAGGTTTGGTCTCCACGTGTCGTGCAACGTGGTCTGGTCGCTAGTTTGCTGCTGTGCTGTTCCGAAACCGTGACCGGTTTTGTGAGGTCTCTATACAACCTATGCAGGCTTGTGTGGGCTCCTTTGGTATCTTCATTTAATACAACCACATTTGTATCACATTTGCACGAAACTTGGCACACAACATTATTTGCTATATATTATTGTGTTGAAGTGTTTAGAATTGAAAATCATTGTCGCATGCTAGAAATTATGTGTTAAGTTGCGATTTTAAGGGTTTTTAATTGTTATTGGCAGTTTTGCGCCTAAAGTAGCTCAAAATGGTTTGTTTAGCACGAAACTTGGCACACAACACTATTTGGTATATATTATTATGTTGAAGTGTTTAGAATTGAAAATCATAGTCATATGCTAGAAATTACGTGTTAAGTTGCAATTTTATGTGTTTTTATGCCTTTTTTGCACTTTTGTACATAAAGTAGCTCAAACTTGGTTTGTTTTGCGCGAAACATGCCATACAACACTATTTGGTCTATATTATTGCGTTGAAGTGGTTAGAATTGAAAATCATAGTTATATGCTAGAAATTACATGTTAAGTTGCGATTTTATGCGTTTTTAAGTGTTTTTTGCACATTTGCGCATAAAGTTGCTCAAACTTGGTATGTTTTGCACGAAACTTTGAACACAACACTATTTGGTATATATTATTCTGTTGAAGTGGTTAGAATTGTAAATCATAGTCATATCCTATAAATTACGTGTTAAGTTGCGATTTTATTCATTTTTAGGCGTTTTTGGCACTTTTGCGCATAAAGTAGCTCAAACATGGTTTGTTTTCCACGAAACTTGGCACACAACACTATTTGGTATATATTATTGTGTTGAAGTGGTTAGAATTGAACATCATAGTCATATGCTAGAAATTACGTGTTAAGTTGCGATTTTATGCGTTTTTAAGTGTTTTTTGCACTTTTGCGCATAAAGTTGCTCAAACTTGGTTTGTTTTGCTCGAAACTTGGCACACAACACTATTTGGTATATATTATTGTGTTGAAGTGGTTAGAATTGAAAATTATTGTCATATGCTAGAAATTACGTATTAAGTTGCGATTTTAAGGGTTTTTAACCGTTTTTGGCACTTTTGAGCATAAAGTAGCTCAAACTTGGTTTGATTTTGATGGCTGATTAAGGCCTTGGTTATGCAAGGATTAATGATGTGCGGATGCTTTGATTAATGACACAGAAAAAAACTACAAATGATCATGAAAAGAACACGAAACAACCACAAACAGAACCAAAGATTAATGTTCTGAAACACCTCTATATTACTTCGATTAAATCTGAAACATAAGTTGTTCAATTATTACACAAGTGAGGCTCTCCTTATATAGAGCTCTCAACTAACATAACGGCTATATTAGCACACGCCTAATTAAAACGCACGTGCTATTACATGGGCACTTAAAACAGAAACATAAACCGAAAAAATACTTAGACAATTCTGATCTAGCAAACTGTCGAGCAGCCCTCCTTCAGCTCAGCTTCTAGGAGTCCACGGGGATTGTTAGAATGGTTTAAGGACCTTGATAGCTAGATCAAAGTACCAAGATTTTATTTCCACTTTAGCCTAGGTCCTGGATGCATAGGTTTGGTCTCCACGTGTCGTGCAACGTGGTCTGGTCGCTAGTTTGCTGCTGTGCTGTTCTGAAGCCGTGACCGGTTTTGTGAGGTCTGTATACAACCTATGCAGGCTTGTGTGGGCTCCTTTGGTATATTCATTTAATACAACCACATTTGTATAAGATTTGCACGAAACTTGGCACACAACATTATTTGCTATATATTATTGTGTTGAAGTGTTTAGAATTGAAAATCATTGTCGTATGCTAGAAATTATGTGTTAAGTTGCGATTTTAAGGGTTTTTAATTGTTATTGGCACTTTTGCGCCTAAAGTAGCTCAAAATGGTTTTTTTAGCACGAAACTTGGCACACAACACTATTTGGTGTATATTATTGTGTTGAAGTGTTTAGAATTGAAAATCATAGTCATATGCTAGAAATTACGTGTTAAGTTGCAATTTTATGTGTTTTTATGCCTTTTTTGCACTTTTGTACATAAAGTAGCTCAAACTTGGTTTGTTTTGCGCGAAACATGCCATACAACACTATTTGGTCTATATTATTGCGTTGAAGTGGTTAGAATTGAAAATCATAGTTATATGCTAGAAATTACATGATAAGTTGCGATTTTATGCGTTTTTAAGTGTTTTTTGCACTTTTGCGCATAAAGTTGCTCAAACTTGGTTTGTTTTGCACGAAACTTGGCACACAACACTATTTGGTATATATTATTGTGTTGAAGTGGTTAGAATTGAAAATCATTGTCATATGCTAGAAATTACGTATTAAGTTGCGATTTTAAGGGTGTTTAACCGTTTTTGGCACTTTTGCGCATAAAGTAGCTCAAACTTGTTTTGATTTTGATGGCTGATTAAGGCCTTGGTTATGCAAGGATTAATGATGTGCGGAAGCTTTGATTTGACACAGAAAAAAACTACAAATGATCATGAAAAGAACACGAAACAACCACAAACAAAACCAAAGATTAATGTTCTGAAATACCTCTATATTACTTCGATTAAATCTGAAACATGAGTTGTTCAATTATTACACAAGTGAGGCTCTGCTTATATAGAGCTCTCAACTAACATAACGGCTATATTAGCACACGCCTAATTAAAACGCACGTGCTATTACATGGGCACTTAAAACAGAAACATAAACCAAAAAAACACTTAGATAATTCTGATCTATCAAACTGTCGAGCAGCCCTCCTTCAGCTCAGCTTCTAGGAGTCCACGGGGATTGTTAGATTTGTTTAAGGACCTTGATAGCTAGATCCAAGTACCAAGATTTTATTTCCACTTAAGCCTAGGTCCTGGATGCATAGGTTTGGTCTCCACGTGTCGTGCAACGTGGTCTGGTCGCTAGTTTGCTGCTGTGCTGTTCTGAAGCCGTGACCGGTTTTGTGAGGTCTGTATGCAGCCTATGCAGGCTTGTGTGGGCTCCTTTGGTATCTTCATTTAATACAACCACATTTGTATCAGATTTGCACGAAACTTGGCACACAACATTTTTTGCTATATATTATTGTGTTTAAGTGTTTAGAATTGAAAATCATTGTCGTATGCTAGAAATTACGTGTTAAGTTGCGATTTTAAGGGTTTTTAATTGTTATTGGCACTTTTGCGCCTAAAGTCGCTCAAAAATGGTTTGTTTAGCGCGAAACTTGGCACACAACACTATTTGGTATATGATTGTGTTGAAGTGGTTAGAATTGAAAATCATAGTCATATGCTAGAAAATACGTGTTAAGTTGCGATTTTATGTGTTTTTAAGCGTTTTTGGCACTTTTGTACATAAAGTAGCTCAAACTTGGTTTGTTTTGCGCGAAACATGCCACACAACACTATTTGGTCTATATTATTGCGTTGAAGTGGTTAGAATTGAAAATCATAGTTATATGCTAGAAATTACATGTTAAGTTGCGGTTTTATGCGTTTTTAAGTGTTTTTTGCACTTTTGCGCATAAAGTTACTCAAACTTGGTTTGGTTTGCACGAAACGTGGCATACAACACTATTTGGTATATATTATTGTGTTGAAAGTGGTTAGAATTGAAAATCATTGGCATATGCTAGAAATTACATATTAAGTTGCGATTCTTAAATACCTCTATATTACTTCGATTAAATCTGAAACATAAGTTGTTCAATTATTACACAAGTGAGGCTCTCCTTATATAGAGCTCTCAACTAACATAACGGCTATATTAGCACACGCCTAACTAAAACGCACGTGCTATTACATGGGCACTTAAACCAGAAACATAAAACAAAAAAACACTTAGACAATTCTTATCTAGCAAACTGTCGAGAAGCCTTCCTTCAGCTCAGCTTCTAGGAGTCCGCGGGGATTGTTAGAATTGTTTTAACACCTTGATAACTAGATCCAAGTACCAAGATTCTATTTCCACTTTAGCCTAGGTCCTAGATGCATAGGTTTGGTCTCCACGTGTCGTGCAACGTGGTCTGGTCGCTAGTTTGCTGCTGTGCTGTTCTGAAGCCGTGACCGGTTTTGTGAGGTTTGTATGTAGACTATGCAGCCTTGTGTGGGCTCCTTTGGTATCTTCATTTGATACAACCACATTTGTATCAAATTTGCACGAAACTTGGCACACAACATTATTTGGTATATATTATTGTGTTGAAGTGGTTAGAATTGAAAATCATTGTCGTATGCTAGAAATTACGTGTTAAGTTGCGATTTTAAGGGATTTTAATTGTTATTGGAACTTTTGTGCATAAAGTAGCTCAATCTTGGTTTGTTTAGTACGAAAAATGGCACACAATAATATTTGGTATATATTATTGAGTTGAAGTGGTTAGAATTGAAAATCATAGACATATGCTATTAATTACGTGTTAAGTTGCGATTTTATGTGTTTTTAAGCGTTTTTGGCACTTTTGCGCATAAAGTAACTCAAACTTGGTTTGTTTTGCACGAAATTTTCCACACAAAATATATTTTGGTATATACTATTGTGGATAGAATTGAAAATCATAGTCATATGCTAGAAATAACGTGTTAAGTTGCGATTTTATGCGTTTTAAGTAATTTTTGCACTTTTGTGCATAAAGTTGCTCAAACATGGTTTGTTTTGCACGAAAGTTGGCACACAACACTATTTGGTATATATTCTTGTGTTGAAGTGGTTAGAATTAAAAATCATAGTCATATGCTAGAAATTACGTGTTAAGTTGCGATTTTATGTGTTTTTAAGCGTTTTTGGCACTTTTGCACATAAAGTAGCTCAAACTTGGTTTGTTTTGCGAGAAACATGCCACACAACACTATTTAGTCTATATTATTGCGTTGAAGTGGTTAGAATTGAAAATCATAGTCATATGCTAAAAATTACATGTTAAGTTGCGAATTTAAGGGTTTTTAACCGTTTTTAGCACCTTTGCGCATAAAGTAGCTCAAACTTGGGTTTTTTTGCACGAAACTTTGCACACAACACTATTTGGTATATATTATTATGTTGAAGTGGTTAGAATTGAAAATCATAGTCATATGTTAGAAATTACGTGTTAAGTTGCGATTTTATCTGTTTTTAAGCATTTTTGGCACTTTTTCGCATAAAGTAGCTCAAACTTGGTTTGTTTTGCGAGAAACATGCCACACAACACTATTTGGTCTATATTATTGCGTTGAAGTGGTTAGAATTGAAAATCATAGTCATATGCTAGAAATTACATGTTATCTTGCGATTTTAAGGGTTTTTAATCGTTTTTAGCACTTTTGCGCATAAAGTAGCTCAAACTTGGTTTGTTTTGCACGAAACTGTGCACACAACACTATTTGGTATATATTATTGTGTTGAAGTGGTTAGAATTGAAATTCATTGTCGTATCCTAGAAATTACATGTTAAGTTGCGATTTTAAGGGTTTTTAAGTGTTTTTGGCACTTTTGCGCATAAAGTAGCTCAAACATGGTTTGTTTTGCACGAACCTTGGCACACAACACTATTTGGTATATATTATTGTGTTAAATTGGTTAGAATTGAAAATCATAGTCATATGCTATAAATTACGTGTGAATTTGCGATTTTATGCGTTTATAAGCCTGTTTGGTACTTGTGCGCATAAAATAGCTCAAACTTGGTTTGTTTTGCGCAAAACTTGCCACACAACACTATTTGGTATATATTATTGTGTAGAAGTTGTTAGAATTTAAAATCATAGTCATATGTTAGAAATTACTTGTTAAGTTGCGATTTTTATGCTTTTTTTAGCGTCTATGGCACTTTTGCGCATAAAGTAGCTAAAACTTGGTTTGTTTTGCGCGAAACTTGCCACACAACACTATTTGGTCTATATTATTGCGTTGAAGTGGTTAGAATTGAAACTTATAGTCTTATGCTCGAAATTACGTGTTAAGTTGCGATTTTAACGATTTTTAACCGTTTTTGGCACTTTTGCGCATAAAGTAGCTCAAACTTGGTTTGTTTTGCACGAAACTTGGCACACCACACTATTTAGTATATATTATTGTGTTGAAGTGGTTTTAATTTTAAATCAAAGTCATATGCTAGAAATTACGTGTTAAGTTGCGATTTTAAGGGTTTTTATGCTTCTTTGGCACTAACATCTATTTTCTCATAGTACTTTCGACAACCTTCTATTTCCGTTGATTGCGGCTACTACACTCTCAAATACATGAACGATATCTTAAAATCCGTGAAGGAGGGTGGAGTCGAAAACATAGATGCCGTAAGTATTTGTTACGTTTTTAAATTATTATTATTGGTAAAATCTAATGTTTATTAATCTTTTAATTTTATATTATATTATAGGTTTTATACGACATTCCGAGGGAAACACGCCATCTCAGAAGTGGAGAGATGCGCGAATTAAAAACAAGATTTCCGCGTATCTTGCTAATTTTTGTCCTTAATAAATTGTAATTAGTATAGATTTTTTAGGACTTTAATGTATATTATTATTATTATTATTATTATTATTATTATTATTATTATTATTATTATTATTATTATTATTATTATTATTATTATTATATATATATATATATATATATATATATATATATATATATATATGTGTGTGTGTGTACGTTCATAATATTATATTATATATACGATTGAGATTTTTTTATTACAAAGAGATTATTGGTGATTATTTGTGATTATCATTGGATTATCATTAGATTAATCATTGTTATTACATTGTACATTATTATTGGATTATTATTATTATAAAATGAAAAAAGAAAAAAAAATAATAACTATTTGCTGCGGTCAGCCCCCAAAACCGCAGCAAATAAGTGGTGATTATTTGCTGCGGTTTTGGGGGCTGACCGCAGCAAATAATGCCACTTATTTGATGCGGTTTAGGAGGCTGAACGCAGCAAAGAATGCCCTTTTTTGCTGCGGTGTTAAACCGCAGCATTTAAAATAGGCCATTTGCTGCTATCACTATTTCTTGGGGCCAAAATCGCAGCAAATAATGGCCAAAAAATCTCAGCAAATGAAGTTTTTTCTACTAGTGATTAAATACGTATAGTATTAATATATAGATACAATTTATACATATAATATGTGTATATTGCTCGCTAGAGACTAACATACGTTTTTTGATAAATAAGATTAGACCAAACAGGCTTAAGTGTATAATTAAAAAGTCACACAAAATAAATAATAGATAAATTTTTACAGGTAAATAATATTACGATGGATCTCCAGTGAGACCACCATATACATGAGATCAGTCCAACCCATGACTTTTGAAAAAAAAAATTACAACCATTTTAAAGCCTTAAAACACCCATTTAAAAACTTAAAATACTCATTTAAACATTTAAAACTCCCAATCCTTAACATTCTTCCCGCATAGAATTAATTTTTATTTTTGACTAGCTATTCAACTATTAAAATGTCAATTCTAAGGCTTAAAATCGTTTCGTCAATTCCAAGCATTAAACTCAACGATGTCCCAATCAGTAATTTACTTTTTTTAAATATATATATTTTTTCAATCTAAATTTGAGACTTAAATAGCTAACATCAAGATAACATTTGAAAAGGTCTGTTAAGCCTTGGATTTGGTCTTTTAAGTATTGGAATTAGAATTTTTATTAAAAACCAAATTCACTTAAGTTTTGAAATTGATCTTTTAAGTCTTAAATTTGGCTTTTAAGGTCTTAAATTTGATCTTCTAAGTCTTAAATTTGATTGTGTCTATGCAAAAGTTGCATACAAGATTTTGTGACCATATCAAAGTGAAACTATTCAATTACTCTTAAAGTCAAATATTAGGGTTCATTTAAAAACGTAGTTTTTCAAATAGAATTTTGACCTTTTGTTACAAATAGGCTTAATAGTCAGCAATATGATAATAGAAAGAAAAGCTACAAGTTTTTGACTTTTCTCTTTTATTGTTTTCGAGGTTCTTATTCAATGTTAATTTAGATTTAACTGGACTAATCAGAGTTGTCTAATTCGATTCTAAATTTGGGCCGACAGTACTTTATAGTACTCAATTTTTACATGGACGTACAAGTCACACTTCAATAGCATTGTTAATTCTGAACTCATCTTCTTAATTCATATATATATATATATATATATATATATATATATATATATATATATATATATATATATATATATATATATATATATATATATGTATATATATATATATATATGTATATATATATATATATGTATATATATATATATATATGTATATATATATATATATATATATGTATATATATATATATGTATATATATATATATATATATATATATATATATATATATATATATATGTATATATATATATATATATATGTATATATATATATATATATATGTATATATATATATATATATATATATATATATATATATATATATATATGTATATATATGTATATATATATATATATATATATGTATATATATATATATATGTATATATATATATATATGTATATATATATATATATATGTATATATATATATATATATATATATATATATATATATATATATATATGTATATATATATATACATATATATATATATATATATATATATATATATATATATATATATATATATATATATATATATATATGTTTTGCTATATTATAGATATTTAACATTTGTTATATTTCCTATTTTGACATATATGAATTTTTATATGATGATGTGATGTTATATAAAATAAGGTATGACCTAAAACAAGCCTTATAAAAGGTAGACAAGCTAGGACACAAGCCAACACACAAGAAAAACAAGTAAAACTCCTTAAGAATTGTGCATGGCAAGTCCTAAGTGTAGTGTCCATGTGATAGTGTTAGGTCGCATCACATCATCCGACCACATAAGATCTCGAACAACAACTCAGCAATACATTGTTGAAAAGTCCATGTTATTTCCTCAATGCAAATCGTGGTCGCTAAAAGTGGCATAAGATGTAGGAATTTATATTCCATGTTTTGAATATGATAAAGATAGATTTTTAAGTTTGATGCTTTTTGTCGTAATGTAGTGTACTTATTTTTTCTTGATTGGACTTCCTTTATTGTCTTATGTGCATTGTAAATTACCAAACAAATTTTTAATGTATAAATAAGTACCTATTTCGTTAGAAGGTCTTTAAGAAATGAACAACATTGTCTTGGTGATGCTGTCCGCAGGACAAAGGCTAAGCGTTCGAAAGCAATTAACACTCTATCTTTAAATGTCTCTACAAAGAAACAAGACTTACTAACACATAGATGACACCCACCAAAACCAAGCTCCTTCAATGCATAACTAAGATAGAAGGTCTGATGTGGAGAGAGAATTTAAATATGGAACCAAAATAAAGAAAAAGTTAATTATATAAAAAGTTATATGACATTCACTTTTATTGCCAAAATTAACTTAATCCCTCGTACCCTCTACTTTTGCTCCAAAGGCAATTTGTTAGCAAATTAAGAAAATTTGCATGGTAAAGTCATATTTTATGCATAAATGAGACAAATGTTTAGATGAAATTAAAATATAAGTTAAATACATAGATAAAGGTCTTCAAAATTGACGCGACGACCCGACGTTTAACAAAACTTGTAATAGAACATGAAAATATAAGTTAAATGTAAGAGTGAGTGATAAGATGATACCACACAAAAATTGTCCTTCTATGATGAGAGCATTAGTATAAAAATTCCTTCCGAAGTTGAAATAAAGCTGGATCTTGACTTGCAACATACTCTCCTTGTATACAAATGTTTGTCCTCAAACTTTAAGCTTTAGAATAACAAAAAAGACTATGCATTTCCTTTATGATTTCCATTGTGCTGAAATCTTCTTGAAATAATAAACCAGTTGAATAACAAGGAACTTTTGTTGGAACACCATGTTAAAAATGATTAATAAATGGTTATATTGAATCTTCATTTAAACTAACTACATATAGAACCTTTTTATGTTTTTAATAGTCTTTTCTCCTACCACCTTTATTGTTTGGTCTTAAGTAGGTTGTGTAACCTCAAGCTACATTATTTTCTCCTCACATGCGGACTTATAAAGTGTATAACTTACTCTCATATGAAAGAGTTCCAATTCAAAATTATGTCTTATAGATTCACTTTTCATATAGCATTTTGAAGTATTAAAACATAAATGATGTGTGTGGCCATATCCTAAATAATTGAACACAATGCTACCCTAAAGTTGTTTAATTTGAAATATATATTCCATCCAAATGCCAAATTTCAAAACTTTATTATGACATATTTTATTTTTTCTTTGTTTAAAAAAAATACCCAATTTAATAGCAAACGAAATTATTAATATATGAAATTTTACAGGTACATAGATTTAAAAACATACCAAAAATGAAAAGGAACAAATTTTGAATTTGAATAACAAACGAGGAAGTTGTGGCTTCTCAAAGTGACAGACATAATTATCTGCATACCAAATTTATAGTGTGTGTTTGCTTACTTTTAGGCTCGTGTTTTTAATAGTTTATAACTTTAGTGACTCCAAGAATCTCGTTAGCTTGGATACCAATCTATGCTAAGACCTCTTACAACCTATTGAGGCTTTCAAGGTTAAGGGAAAAAATAACGGGTTGATAGAAATGGATAGAAGCTTTAAAAAAGTGTCTACTTTTCAACAGATTTTGGTTTATTTTGAAGGAAAAAGAAATACCTTTGGATGGTGGAATTAAAATGCAAATCATGGTGTATTTTTAGGATTTTTTGTTTTATCAAACTTTAAAAGTATTAAAGTTAGATTATAGGCTAAACTTAAAAAAATGTTAAATACGTTATCATTAACAAATTTGAAGGTTCTTAAAGCACATGTGATGCGGCCACATACACTAAAAAATAAGAACATTTGCAAACATAATTTTAATCCTAGAATTATATAAACAATAAGGGATTTAAAACACAAAGTTTTCGATTTTCATATTATGCTTCGCTGCCTTCATATGGAATACAACCTAAGCTACTTATAGAAAATAAAACAAAGTAAAACAATATCCTCTAATTACAATAAACTAACAAAATAAGAAGGGTAAATATTGATTAGGATGAAATACGACATATAAATCAGAATTAGTATTGAAGTTGTGTGAGCCCCAATATAAGTAACTACCCTTAACTTGTAACTTCCTTCCTCACTTAATGCTACTTTCATTCATTCAATTCTTTTGGTTAACATGATTTAATATGTAGCAATGTTGTCATAACATACAACATGGGAATTAACTTTTACTCAAAGGATTAGATAGTATTACTAAAAAAGACTTAAATATAACTATTAGAATCCAAATAAGAAAATCTAAAACCACATAACCTCAAATGTTTTGAAATTACAACACAACAAATTATTATAAGCCATTGATTGAAAATATGGTATTATTAATCCAAGGGGATATAAATTTATATTTAGTTGTGGGGATTGCAAATAAGATTAAATGATGATTCGATATAATCAACATATTAAATATCCTTTTATGATGTTGATGTTTATGAATATGATGACTCAATTATAAGGGTTCCTCCTAGTTGTAATATAGGTGGACCTTGATTTTAACCACATATTGACACCAATGGGATGTTGAGTTATGATCATAGCGTGGTCTCTGATGATCCTACGACTTATAGTTGTTTTGCAGAAGAATTTCTATATCTCACTTTTACTCTACCTGATATCTACAATATAATTGTATTTACACATGCATAACCTCAAAAAATAACAAGAGACGGCCCCTTAAACGGGTTTTGTGCTACATTAAAAGGTGAATATATGAGACAAAATACTCTACTTGAAATAATGAGTATTTAATAAAATTCAAACATATGATCAGTAGTCACAATGACTTCTAATATCATATCCATACAAGATCTGAGCTAAATTTTAAGTTGATGTTTATCACCCCTGTCCTTTTAATTTTCATTGATAAAATAAATAAGAATAAGGAAGAGCCATCACTACGGAATTAATTTTTTATAGAGTAAATAATAATTTAGCCATTACAATTCAATGATTTGTCAATAGTATCAGATGAATAACCGTAAAAGTAAACTCCACAATCTATACTATAACGTAAGTTGACAAATGATTCAAAATTAGACAAAGAACTAAGAAAGAGCCTTTCATTGCATTATCATTGAAATTTTAATCTAATTTTAACTTACCTCATAACAAATAATAACCAATTAGAAATTAAGAAGGTGATGAAAATTCTTCAATAGGTAACAAAATATCGCAAAAGAGTGGTTCATTGTCTAAAAAAAATTGAAATGACTAAAAGCAATTGCTTGCTGATCAAATTAAGCAGCCGGTGCATAATCATAAACTCCATTATCATCGTCATCATCCCCATCGTCTTCAAATCTTCTACTAAAATAAACCCCATCATTGTATTTTGATCTCAAACAATCTTCTTGAAATTTACTTTCATTTATCATCTTCCTAGAATCTGGAACAATCAAAACAATCGACATTTATAAAAATTTAATTGAGACGGAATGTATATGTTCCCTTTGAAATTTGTTCAAAAGATTGGTATTGAATGTGATTATGTGCTAAGTTTAGTTTGGTAGGTTTAGCTGCATGATGTTCTACTTATATAGAGGAACCTATGTACTACAAATTAAAAGAGCCACACAAAAGGTAGACATGCTTATACACAAGTAAACACACAATAATTATAAGAGAAACACCTTAGAATTGTGCATGGCAAAACATAAAGAGTATAGGGCATGTGGTAATCCTAGATGGCATTACCTTGTCCAACCACATAGGATCTTAAAGGACAATTAAACGCACGTTGGCTCGAATTTCTCCTATGTGATTGATACATTGTTGAGAAGTTTAACAATATGACTTAAGATGCCTTTTGATTTTGCAAAAAGTAGAAAAACATATTGGATTATATTCCTTGTTTTGTTACAAGTGAATATGTAAAATAGCAACTCATCAAAATGATTTTATTTAGTTTTACTTTTTCTTGCTTTTGTTAGATTTTGTAAAATAGCAAAAAAAGTAGAAAAACATATTAGATTTTTAGTTGATGCTTTTGTTATTTTGTAGTGGTACTTATTCTTGCTTGTTGGGACATTCTTTATTACCTAAGTGCGATATAAAATAGCAACTCATCAAAATGATTCCCTTAATATGGGTTCCTACATGGTCATATTTTCATATTAATATTTATATTCGTGATTGTTGTTATCTGGAAAATAAAGTGCGACCTAATCAGTTAATACACTATTAAATTAATGAATTTGAAATGACTATATATAAGAAGTTGTTATTAATCATTTCTCTACATTTTTAACAGTATTTTTGATGTCATTTCAAAAAAATAAAATAAAATAGTATTTATGATGATATGAGTAATATCGAATTCCATTATTGTTATTACAAGCTTATGATAAAACTTTTTTTTCTTTATTATTTCAAAGGAAGTTAATATGTTTAATCTGCAGGTTTCATGAACTGTTGAAGCTAAACTTGTTAGATTTATGTTATTACAACCTTAAGACATTTGTGAACAACCTAAAATTACAACTGTCCAAATTTTTTAATAGTTACATATTTCCCTAAAAGATCCCACGGAATACGAAATATAGGGGATAATACATGTAATGAGGATGATACATGTAATTGGTTTTGAAAAGTAAAAATGAAACACTTAATGATTATCATCAAACTCTTCATAATACTAACAATGATTTGAAAATACACATGAAAGTCATTTACCAAATTTTTATTCTACTAAGTGATTATTTATGGTATAATATTTAGCGTCCTTTTTATCTGAAATATTAGAAGAATTGTTCACCTTTTTCTTTCAAAAGTCTTGTATGTGTCTGCATGTGTAAAAGACCTAGTGGTCGGTTGTGCCTGTCTCCTCACAACTCGTTTGGTTGTTGGTACAAAAAGATGATAATGAGAATGATTTGTAATGTAAATTTTCATGAAATGTATCATATTATGCTATGGTAATGAAACGTTGATCATAAATAGGTTTGTTGTTCACAATTTTTTATTAAATTCTAATACCACATTTTCATATGGAAATGAATTAGAATGAAATTTGCGAAAAAAATAAGATGATTGAATGAGAACAAAAATGACCATTTAACTTATCAAGATAGTTTTCCAATACCTTTTCCTCTTAATACCCACTAACAAACGGGTCGTTAATCATTTTTCCAATATATGTTGAAATGATAGTAAAATTTTATTTAACCGCAAGTGCACAGTGAAGTCTAGTTGTGGGTCAAATACAACAAAGCTAGGATAAATAAATTTGTTAATCTCTACTAACTATATTGCTTGAAGAGAAAAATAATTGTTTGGTTGTTTATTTAACAAACTAAGAGTGTGATGAAAATTGTTTGAAACTATATGATGAAGATATCTAGGTGTCAGGAATATCCTAAATTCTTGTATGAACAAACTTTTATCAGTGTCTATAAAATGTCGAATATTAATTATGTGATTATATATAATCATGTTAATCTCAAACTCTCGCTCTATTGATTAACTATTAAATTTTAACCCTATTAATTCAATTCTAAAACGCTAGTCTTATTGAACGAATTAATAAGAATTTAACAAAAATTTACCCTAAAGCAAAGGTAATCCTAATCTCACACGCTAATTCTATTGATTAGTCCAACAAAGCATTTTTTAATTAGAGTTATTAGCAAAATTTAATTACGTTGATCCTAATTTTATAAACACTTTCAATAATCAAATCATACTTCAGTTATGGGTTCAAACCCCTAACCCCTAGATAATGTATCTATTCACTATTCATATGAAAACAATAAATAAAAACCCTATAATGGAACTAAGTATCATAAAAGATGATAATAATAAAATTTACAAGGAAAAACAATAATTTAACTATGGGAGACAGAATTAAAGAGCTAATAGATAAAATATGAAAAAGCATACTACTTCTATCAAAAGACAATTACTAAGAAAAAATATTAAACTTTGATAATAAAAGCTTAAACTATTACAACTAATGTAAATTAATGTCAAGAGATTAAATGCTAAAGAAAGCTTACAAGAATTAAAGGATGTTTATGAAGTACCAAAAAGAAGAACAAAAAGAGAAACCAAAGAAGAGGAAGGAGGAAGAAGAGGTTTTTCAATCTCCCCTTCTATGCTTCCCAAATGAGGCTTAACCTAATTCCCCTTCTTAATCAATAAATTAATCCCAATATCTTAATCAAATAAAGATAAAATAAAACAACGCAAAATTAGAATACTAAAAAATTGTTCGCACGGAATTCTAGAAGCAAAAGCCGGCTCGGCGGCCACATCCAGGACCAAAAAGCCGAGTCGGCGTTTTATGCTCACATTTTTGGTAAACTTCAAACGATCATCATTTCATGCTCAATTGTCGAAATCGGGTATATAACATACCGTTGGAAAGCTTTTAAAGTCTGGTTTCCAATGCCGCAAACCTTACATTAATACGATCTTCCAATCAAACTTTATGACTAAAAGAGTACATATGTATAAAATTTCACCTCTAAAACTTTTGCATTATAAAACTCTTCTACTCTTTTGCTCATTTTCTTTGTAGAACATCTTCAACCGAGCTAAAACCCCCTTAGTAAACTTCGTTATCCTTAAAACTATAAGAATTATGCTTAAAACAATCAAAATTACTAAAAATCAATATGAATAACCAAAACGGATTAAGTAACATAAATCTAAAAACTATAAATAGGATAAAATATAGAGATTATTACATTCGATTATATTAGGTGATCATAGTGTTTAGGTAGAAACCAACTTTGATATGTATCAATTAGATTATTATACTGCTACTATAATCAAGTCCTATAAGGTCACACACATAAGTTATCCATTGGATAAAATATTACAAATTGCATAAGATGCTCTTTGGACTCTTTGGTGTAGGGGTTATTAGTATGACTTGATGATTTATTTTAATTTGGAATCAAAACACAAACTGATTCATTTAATTATTACATGTAAATGTTATTTTAACCTCCATAAGTGTATATGAATAGTTGTTGAATGTGTGTATAATAGATGCACTTTACTCATCATTTTTCATAAGCTTGTGTACTATTTCCTGTTGCTTTCTCCACCTTAAAAGTAATGAGAATATTAGTTTTTTTTTATTTCATACTAGCATACGTGTTGATCTATTGGTGCTCTTGGACCAATACTAGAGGAATAACACTTGAAGTTTTGATCATCCACTACTATCATACATACTGTTTGACTTGTGGAAATCACTCAACTAGGGTATGATTGTAACATATGCTATATACGCATTAATTTATGCATGAGATTTTATTTTAGATGTACAGAAATATGTTTTTTGCAATTTCGATTTATGCATCTAAATTCTTATAATATGTAGATATCATTGAAGATTTATCAAAAACCCAAAAAAGTAGTGTATTGATTTTAATTTTTAGATGAACGATTAAGAAGCAAACTATATTTATTTTACTTTTCAAAATTAAATACCGTGCATTTTAGGGTTACTAATCTAAATTAACAATGAAAATGGATGCTCGATTTCTACCAAAATTATGCAAAAGCATAAATTCTTAATTACCCCACCATGCACCACATAAATTTGACTCTTTGTCCCTAATTGTCAATATTTGGACCAACTTTTGGACTCAAATACAAGCACGTAGCAATTAACGTGGTTTACCTTTGTCATGCACACACTCTCGTATGTGTTCCAAATTCTGTCACGAGGATACCATTCGTATATCATATGCTACTTTTTCCTTCCTTTATCCCCTTATATGTACATAAACCATCATCAATCATCCTCTTCAACATACAAAAGGTAGTCCTAACATTAAGGTCTTCACGTTAGAGTGAGATAATTTATATTACTCCTCTTATTTAGAATTTTTTAATTTTTTTCAACCACTAGTTTAAAATTATTCAAATTTATTTCCTATTTTCTATTTTTTCGAAAATTATGAATAGAATTTACAAGACTCGTGATAATCTGAAGCCAACTATTTACAAAAATGTTAGTTCGAAAATATTTGAAAGTGACGGAGATGATGATGATGCAGATTATGATTATGCGCCGGCGGCTTGATAGCTTGGTGTTCAATTAGCATGCATTAACTATAACTGAGGAATATCTGATCATAATTAACTCACAGTTATTTAGTAGTTATGGTACCTACTTGCCGCTTGTAAATTAATTTGAAGAGTAATGTATTTTTGATTGCATAGATATGTTCAGTGATGTGTATGGATTATTTTATGTTTGAGTTCACATATTTTCTGGTTGGAAGAGTTTACTTTATGGACTCTCATAGTTTCTGCCTATCCCCTCCGTTATCTCTTTCAACACCAAAATATAATCTTACCTTTTCAACCCCAAAAATTGGCGTAATATAATAGAGAAGTATAAAAATTTGACATATATTATTATTAACATTATCATATCCAATATATCTCTAATCTATAATTGCTCATAGCTAAAGATCATGAGTCGACCTCAACATTAAACTGAGATTGTACATTCCTTTATATATTGAATGCAACAAAAAAATGAAGACAATTATTCTGCTTATAAATTCTTTATTGAAAAAGCATAATTAATTGTGTTTTACATTTAACAATGTCCGACATATATACAAGAATGGATGCAGAGATATTGCTTCTGGAAAGGAAGTTAATCTTGCATGCAATATTCTATCATTGATTGTAGCATCTAATTATGAGATAAATACAACTAATTTATCCTCCTAACATAAAAATCAATATTATACATATAAAATCCAACTAATAATGGCAAGGGAATATTTTTTCAATTATTCTCTAACACAGCCCGGCAATCGTAACAAGATTTTGACAAATGCTAGTTCTAGATCCAAACATCAAAAAGTATACGGGGAAGTCCCTTTATAAAAACATCAGCAACTTGATACCGGGAGCAAACATGAAGAAACCAAACCTCACCGTTACCAACCTTCTCAAGAACGAAATATATATTCACCTCAATGTGTTTGGTGCGTTGATGTTGCACCGGATTTCCTGATAAATAGACGGCACTGACAATGCCACAATATACCAAATTTCCATATAGGACAATCTAACTAAAGTAGCGGTTTTTTAAACCAACAAGAATTAGAAAATAACATTTCCAACATTGTATTTTTGACACTGGAACGCGACAAGGTGGGTTGTTTTTTTGACGACCAATAGATCAAATTATCACCAAGAAAAACACAGTACCCAAAGGTAGACCTTCTGGTTTCTGGGCGTCCGCCCCAATCAACATCAATATAAATAAGCTTAGCAAGAGATGATTAATATTAGTGTAGACAAAAAGTTAAAGTACCCTGCATGTAGAGTATAATAGGTTAATAGCAGACATACGATCAACTCTATGATCATGCATGGGAAGAGACACCTGCGGAACTGCATATGAGATATAAAGATCAATTGAAAGTAAGATATTGTAGAGTACCAGCCAACCGTTAATATTTAGTCAGGTCCTCATACAGAATGTCCGCATAGGCACTAAGATTGGGTTTAGTATCTACAAGAGTGTGGCTAGTGCTACAGTTAGACGTGCTAGCCCGATCAATAATCTCTATTGTAGATTGTTTTTGACATAAGAACAAACCATTAGTATGCGAGTCACATCAACTTCCAAAATATAGCTTAAAGGACCTAAACCATTCATAGCAAATTTGTTACCCAAAAGAGTAATGAAATGTGTTCTAAGATGATTAATTGATTCTGTAAGGATTACATCATCAACATATAACAGAATATAAGCCATATCAGCCCTCTATCTTTAAATAAACAATGAGTGATCAAATTTATAATTAGAAAATCCAATAGTAGTCATAAACTCTGTAAAATGCTGATAATAAGCTCAAGGGCCATGTTTAAGACCATAAAGAGACTTGTTTAGTAAGCAAACATAATTAGGACGACTTATATCACCGAACTCTATGGGTTGATGCATATAGATTGTTTCGTTTAGATAGTCATGTAAGTGAGCATTCTTCACATCCAATTCATGGATGGAACAAGACTAAGAAATGTACAAATGGTGCCTGGTTTCACAGCCGGACTAAATGTCTCACCACAATTGTTGGCCTCTTAAGGTTTTGATGATGACTTCACTTGTAAATAAACAAACATATTTTTAGAGATTGTTTTGTAGGTATATATCCGATTTAATGTGAATCGTTGATGAAGCCTATGACTTGATTCGTGGAAGATGTATGTGTCTCAAATATCCAAGAAGTTGGGAAATTGCTCTGGAAAACAGTCTGCTGTTCCTAGAGCTAAAGTTCTGACGAATGTTGAAGCTGGAGACAGTACACTGTTCCTACGTAGCAGGTCTGAAGAATAGCATCGACTAAAAAATTGCGAATTAATTATTTTCTGTTTTTAAGTTGATGTAATGGTTTAGAATTAATTTAATTGCTTAAATTAATTAGTAAGTTAATTGGCAAATCTATTTTTAGGTTTTCTAAAAATAGCCCAAGACTTTTTCTTAATTAGATTTAGATCTCCTATTTTTTAGGATCTTATGTTTTAAACTCCTATGCTATTTTTAGCATTAAGGAAACTGATTTTTCCTTGAGCAAATAACAGCCGGACACGCATAATTCCACCACCTTTTGTTTTGAGAACGTGGGGGTAGTGGAGGTATGTGTGAGATAGTGGACGTTATGCTTATGATAACTGCTGGCTGTTCCCTCTATAAATAGAAGGGACTTTGCTCGAATCAAAAATCAATCTTTTTAGGATTCAAGAGTGTCCATTAAAGGGAGATCATCTTAAGAAAAATATTTTCAGTTTTCCAATGCCAATTAATTTATTATATTTTTCTTAAGTAATTATTTTAATTCTTATCCTCTTGAGAAATGGCCTTGTAAGGGTAATTGAGTGTTTTATTGTAATTAAACTTATGGGAAGTCTAAGGGAATAGAGAAGAGAAATGGCCTTGTAAAGGGTAATTGAGTGTTTTGTTGTAATTAGACTTATGGGAAGTCTAAGGGAATAGAGAATAGAAACGTGAGAAGAGAAGAGAAGAGAAGAGAAGAGAAGTAGGCCTAAGTAGAGAAGCTTTGAGTAAAGCGTTTAGAGAATTGAGAAGCTTCAAGTGAAGCAAAACATTGTTATGTGTAATTGTAATTGATTGCCTTAACATAGTGAGAATTTTGAAATCCCGGGGGGTCGTGGTTTTTCCTTCTTATTAGGCCAAGAAGGTTTCCACGTAAAAATCCTTTTCTTCTTTTATTATTCTTTTCGTTTTTAAGTTTAAGTTTTTGTTCTATACTTATTATAATTCCGCAAAAATTAGAAGCAAAAAATCTTAAACCTACTACACAACAATTCACCCCCCCCCCCCCCTCTTGTTGCATTCGATCATCCATTAGTATTTCTACAATTGGTATCAGAGCCCTGTTCCTCATTTAATCAGGAAACCCTGAGAGCAGTATCCTGTTCCCTGGAAAGATGTTCAAGATGAACGAGCGCATGGAAGAGGGGTACTCCACACAAAGGCCACCCATGTTCGATGGGAAATTCTATACCTACTGGAAAAATAGAATGGAAATCTTCATAAAGGCCGAAAACTATCAAGTTTGGAGAGTCATTGAAATTGGAGACTTTGAGGTGACGACCATCAACTCCAACAATGAAGCTGTTCCAAAACCAATCACTGAATATGAAAAAGAAGATTTTCAAAAGATGGAGATGAACGCTCTTGCTATCAAGTTACTTCACTGTGTGCTTGGTCCAAATGAGCACAATCGTATTATGGGTTGCAAAACCGCTAAGCAGATTTGGGACCTGCTGGAAGTTACCCATGAAGGTACTAGTGAAGGCGAAGCTGAAACTGAAGCGCCAATAGAGGAAGAAACCGCAAATCTGTGTCTCATGGCATCTCATGAAGAGTCTAAGGAAAAAGAGGTAATGTCTTCTACTCCATCTCCTAAACAACTGTCTAATTTAAGTAAGAATAAATTAATCAAATTGCTGTTAGAGACACAAGAAAAGTTGAATGAAAAAACAGCTAAGTGTCTCCAAATTGAGAAAGACCTTAAGTTAAGTAAAGATCATATCTCATACCTAAATTCCTTTAGGATCGATGTGCAAAGTAGATTTTTTGATTTGTTAGATAAGGATATCATCTTAAAAGAACAATTGGAGAAATTAAAACAGGATTTCATTATTCTTAATATTGAAATGAATCAAAACAAATTGATAGGATTAAGTAAAGATGCAAACAATATATCTACTCACATGGTTAGCACTGAATTTCAAAAGTTGAAGTCAAAATTAGAATCCTACGAAATTGAAAATGAAAATTTGAAAAATAAAATAAACTTAAGAGGAAAAGGGAAAATCAATGAAATTCCCAAATGGATTCTAAATGCTAAAACCAAAAGTAAAGAAGGTCTAGGCTATATGAGGAATGATAAAAAGAAAAAGTTCTATGTAGATCTCCCTAGTAGTAAAATATGTTCCTTCTGTGGTAAAATTGGACACCTAAAACATCAATGTATAAAGAGAGAACAGCATGTCAAAGCAAATAAAAATTATGTCGAACGTATATGGATTAAGAAATGTGATTCAAATATTGTCGACAAGGAACCCAAGGATGAATGGGTTCCTGCACCTAACCACTAATTTGCTTTGCAGGTTCAAGTGAGGGGGAACAACTCATGGTATCTCGACAGTGGGTGTTCCAAGCATATGACGGGTGATAAATCTAAATTTCTCTCACTTGAAGCCCATGATGGGGGAACAGTAACCTTCGGTGACAACATGAAGGGTGAGATAATCGCCAAAGGAAAGGTTGGAAGGTCTATTTCCCATGCCATTGATAATGTATTTTTAGTCGAGAATTTAAAACACAATTTGTTAAGTATTTCTCAATTTTGCGACAAAGGTAACTCTGTTAAGTTTACTTCTGAAAAATGCATAATTTCTAGGAACAGTACAGGAGACCCTGTGCTGGAGGGAATCAGAAAAGGGAACACCTATGTGGTGGACCTGGACACTGTTCCCAGAAACAGTCTAACGTGTTTAAGTGTTATTGAAGAAGACCCACTTCTTTGGCACAAGCGTCTAGGTCATGCTAGTTATTCATTGATTAACACTTTAAGATCAAAAGACCTAGTAAGAGGATTACCTGCAATAAAATTCCTTAAAAATGAAGTTTGTGATCCTTGTGCTAAAGGGAAACAAGTGCGGTCATCCTTTAAATCAAAGAACGTTGTGACTACCACTAGACCATTAGAATTAATTCATATGGATTTATGTGGACCAATGAGAACACAAAGCCGTAGTGGCAAAAAGTATGTGTTTGTTGTTGTTGATGATTATAGTAGATTCACGTAGACCTTATTTTTGGCAAGCAAAGATGAAGCTTTTGATGAGTTTGTTTCCTTTGCTAATAAAACACAAAAATCTACCAATAATCAAATTGTTCACATTAGGTCTGATCATGGAAAAGAATTTGAAAATTCAAACTTCATGAATTATTGCAATGAACATGGCATAAATCACAATTTTTCCGCACCTAGAACACCACAACAAAATGGTGTGGTAGAAAGGAAAAATAGGACTTTAGAAGAAATGGCAAGGACCATGTTGATTGCTAGCGGTCTACCTAGGAATTTTTGGGCAGAAGCCGTTAATACTGCATGCTATACTTTGAATCGTGTACTAATTAGACCAATCACTTCAAAGACACCCTATGAATTGCTCAAAGGTGTTAAACCAAATATTTCCTATTTTCGTGTGTTTGGATGCAAATGTTTTGTACATGTAAATGGAAAACGAAATTTGGGTAAATTTGATGAAAGAAGTGATGAGGCAGTGTTTCTTGGTTATTCATCACAAAGCAAAGCTTACAGAGTATATAATAAGAGAACAATGAGTGTAGAAGAGTCTGTTCACATAATCTTTGATGAAACTAACTTTTCAACAAGTGAACAGGAAACAAGTAATATTAAAATAGGTCTTGCAAATTTGGAAGATGAAGATGAAGGAATAAAAGTGCAAGATCGAGGAACAGCAAGCGAACAGTCGATACAAGAAGAGGCAGAAGAAACTGACCAAATCCAGGAACTGCCAGTACAACAGGATCAGCAGACTGTTCCCAATCCAGCTGTTCCCACAGATGAGCAAAATGATCCAGTAGCTGAACAGAATGTCAATCAAGTTGCTGAACAAGAACATGCTACTGTTCCTTCAAGAGAATTTGTGCCTAAACCTTGGAAGTATCAAAGATATCATCCTCTTGATTCAATTGTAAGTGATATAAATAAGGGGACACAAACTAGATCTCAATTGAGAAACTTTTGTGCACACTTTGCATTCCTATCATCACTTGAACCTAAAAATCACGAGGAAGCTTTAAAGGATTCCGATTGGATAGTTGCCATGCAAGATGAATTAAATGAGTTTGAAAGAAATAAAGTGTGGCACTTGGAACCCAAACCGAAAAACAAGAAAGTTATTGGTTTGAAATGGGTATTTCGGAACAAGCTTGATGAGCATGGAATAATTGTTAGAAATAAAGCTAGACTCGTGGTTAAAGGTTACAATCAACAAGAAGGTATTGATTATACCGAGACATTTGCTCCAGTAGCAAGGTTAGAGGCCATTAGAATTTTAATTTCTTTTGCTGCATTTATGAATTTTAAACTATATCAAATGGATGTGAAATGTGCTTTTTTGAATGGTTATCTTGATGAAGAAGTTTTTGTGGAACAACCCCCAGGTTTTGAAAATACCTCTTGTCCTAATCATGTCTACAAGCTTGACAAAGCCCTATATGGCTTGAAGCAAGCTCCTAGACAATGGTACGAAAGACTTTCAAAGTTTTTGATTTAAAATAACTTTGTAAGAGGAAAAATCGACAAAACCTTGTTCTTTAAGAATAAAGGTTCTAATATCTTGTTTGTTCAAATTTATGTTGATGATATTATTTTTGGTGCTACTAATGACTTGTTATGTAAAGAATTTGCTAACCTTATGGGTACAGAATTTGAAATGAGCATGATGGGAGAATTAAATTTCTTTCTTGGTTTGCAAATTAAACAAACTGAAAATGGTATCTTTATTCATCAACAAAAATACATTAAAGAACTTCTTAAGAAATATGGACTAAACAATTCTAAATCCAACCACACACCTATGGCTACCAATGTTAGACTAGATGAAGACCTAAATGGAACTAACGTAGATCAAACCATGTATAGAGGCATGATAGGTTCTTTATTGTATCTAACTACAAGTAGACCTGATATTTCTTTTAGTGTTGGTTTATGTGCTAGATTTCAATCAAGTCCTAAAGAATCACATCTCACGGCAGTAAAGAGAATTTTGAGATATTTGAAGGGAACAGACGACTTGTCCCTATTTTATCCTAAAAGTGATGTTTATGATTTAAAAGGTTTTAATGATGCAGATTATGCAGGTGATCTTGTTAATAGAAAAAGTACATCAGGTATGGTACAATATCTTGGCTCATGTTTAGTTTCATGGAGTTCCAAGAAACAAAATACAATTGCATTATCCACTGCAGAAGCTGAATACGTAGCAGCAGCAGCTTGTTGTTCCCAAATGCTTTGGATAAAACAGCAACTTAGAGATTTTGGTATTAAAGTTGAATGCATCCCTATTTATTGTGATAATACTAGTGCCATATGTATATCTAAAGATCCAGTGCATCATTCACGTGCTAAACATATACACATTAGACATCATTTTCTTAAGGATAACGTAGAACACAAAAATATTGTACTGAAGCATGTTAACACAAATGAACAAGTTGCAGATATTCTGACCAAACCACTTCCTAGGGAACAATATGAAAAGATGAGATTGGAACTTGGTATGATCAAGCTCCACTAAAGTTAGTTGCATATATTTCCCATTGAAGCATCATGAAAATGAAGAGGTCAGGAATCAATCTCAAAATCTTGATTGAAAATCAATTATTGCATGGATCAGGTAAACACATAATAAAGTTTGTACTATGAATGTTCTTACGTTTGCATGTTGTTAATTCGAACAGACCAAAGCAATATGTTCATTATTTTCTCCATAATATTTCATAATATCATAATTCATTTTGTTCTTGAAAAATTATTTTATTTTATTTTGATTTCACATCGTTTTATATTATATCATCACATTGTTTGGAAATTTGTACAGTCAACTTAAAATTAAAAATAATGGGAAATTTTTAAAAAACACACAATCCTTCCATATCTAATGCATTGATGAAAAGGCTTTGATGAGATGGGACGTTTGGTAACCGTCAACTCTCTTTAAAAAGCCCTTACTACATCACAATCACTCAAACCGTCATCCTTCTCCTTCCTCACAAACAGTCACAAGAAACCGTCCTCCTTCTTCCTCAATCCTTCAAAACGCAAAAATGAAAACTCCAAAATCAAGATCAGGAAAGAAAGCACCCACATCCCACCAAACCATCCAGCCTACACCCTTAAACATTGTTCATCCATCCCCATTGCTAAAAGATGCACCATTACCATCACCACCACAAGAAACCTCTGACAACATTCGACCAAAACGCAAATCATTCACACCAAAAAGTGAATCATCATCCCAAACTGCCAAACGTTTGAAGCAAGTTGACCCTAACTGTGCCGAGGAGGTTGCTAAGGAGATGTCTGTTGGATTTGGGGTCGACAAATACTGGTATGACTCTACTTACTTTCCACAACTTCATAACATTTTGAAATTTCAAGAATGGGAGGTTTTAATGACTGAATATAGTTGTAATTCCATCTTCCCAAACATCATGAGAGAGTTTATTTCAAACTTTTCAAATGACTGTGGTATGTGTTCCAGTGTGGTTAGGAACATTAAAATAGAGTTTAACAGCGCTTTGTTGGCAGAATGGTTTAAAATTTCGAATGTAGGGTTTGATACATACAGTGTTGGTGCTAAGATAGTTTTCTCTGGGATAAATGAAAAAACAATCTTTAAGTTTTTAGGGGTTGAACAGAAAAGGGGTAAAATCAGTCACAATGTGTTGTCCCCATTGCATAAATTACTTTATAATGTAGCACGAAGATTCATCTTGCCCCGAAACTCCAAGAGGAGTGAGGTGAGTCTGCGTGATGCAACTCTGATTTATTGCATGGACAATAAAATAAAAATCAATTTTCCATCTTTAATGATTTCACATTTATCCGACTGTATAGAGAAGAAGAATGTTGTGGGCTATGGGGGGCTGTTAACATGGATTTTTCGTAAATTTGGGGTACCATTGGATGGGCTGGAGTTCCCAATGGGACCAAACATGAAGATTGGTGCAAGATGTCTGAAAAACTTGCATTTGAAAGTAAATGATGAAGGAGTATTAATAAACGAATTAGAAGAAGTAGTTTTTGTTGGTTCTGATGATGAGGAAGTAGAAGAAGAAGAAGAAGAGGAGGTTGAAAAAGAAATAAAAATAAAGAAAGAAAAAGGAATTGAAAAAGAAAAAGAAAAAGAAAAGGAAGAAGAAGAAAAAGAAGAAGTAAAACAAGGGCCTGTTCCCAGTGAAGCAGAAAACAAGGGGGAACAGGAAGAGGAGACTAAAGTTGAGGGGGAACAAGGAGAAAAGGAAGGAGATTCCAGTGATAAGGAGGTCGTGATTGCTAAGCTGAGGAAGGGTAAAGCCACTTAGAGGAAGAGTAGGAGGCTTGCTTCAAAGGGTAAGGCAGTAAAGGTTAATGATGTTACTTCAAAAACCATTCCTGAGCCTACTTCATATGACCCTCCTTCTCCCAAGCCAACCACTCCACCACCAACTCAAACCTTATCACCACCTCCATCACCCATTCACTTCACACCACCACCATTTCCATCCTCTCCTGGTGTTGGTTGTGCTGACCCTACTCCTACAGCATCTTCAGACTCCATCCTTTCAAAACTCCTTGATCTACAGTCTCAATTAATTGCATTTCAGGATGAGACTCGTGTCTCGCTAGCTTCAATTGTGGATCAGCTGAACCAAATGGAACAATGCCTTGGTGCCAAGCTGGACACAGTGGAGGTGCAGACTGAGTATATTGATGAAGAGACTGCCCCTTAACCCTCTCCCTCTGTTTTTAAAAGAACTTATTGGTTGTATTACTTAACAAAAAATTTCTCTTTACCTTGTACCATCCGGGGTACATTGTAGTTGTAATCTTGAACAATTGCTACTTTTCATTGTTTTTATTTTCTATGGTCTGTGGATATTAGCTCTATGCAGGTTTAATCATTGTTCATAGCACTTGCTTTTATTATTGTTGTTTGTTGCTTTCATCACTAACAAATCTATATGGTTTGTGCTGAGATTTGATAACTCCCAATTCTTTTTGATTGATGTCAAAAGGGGGAAGATTATTGCACAAACTTAACAGGAGCAGTGAATACACAGTTACATATCTTGTTGATTTATATTGATTCTTATGAATAATATGTGTGCTGCTGTGTTTATGCTAGTTTAATGATCATCTGTGTTGCTAAGTTTGTTGAAGTTCTCATGAAGTCCTCATGAATATTTGATTCTGTGAAAATACTTAATAAGTTATGTTTATTATTATTATTAGGTTTATTATAGTTCTATTATGTTAGCTTATATTATGTTAGTTTTATTATATTAGGTTATTATGTTATGTTAGTCTTTATCTATTTCCGTTTAACTTAGTTTATTTCATTTAGGTTTTAAGTTAATTAATTTTGAAAACTTTTGAAAAATATTTGATATTTTAGAGTAAACTGTTTGTTTATGAATGCTTGGTAAATTATATTCTAACAAGTTGATTTGCTAAGTTAATTAGAGTTACTTTAATCTCTAGTATGCTCTATGAATTTTGTTTTACTCTATTTCACTTAAGTTTGTTTATAAAGTTTGCCATCATCAAAAAGGGGGAATTTGTTGGCCTCTTAAGGTTTTGATGATGACTTCACTTGTAAATAAACAAACATATTTTTAGAGATTGTTTTGTAGGTATATATCCGATTTAATGTGAATCGTTGATGAAGCCTATGACTTGATTCGTGGAAGATGTATGTGTCTCAAATATCCAAGAAGTTGGGAAATTGCTCTGGAAAACAGTCTGCTGTTCCTAGAGTTAAAGATCTGACGAATGTTGAAGCTGGAGACAGTACACTGTTCCTACGTAGCAGGTCTGAAGAATAGCATCGACTAAAAAATTGCGAATTAATTATTTTCTGTTTTTAAGTTGATGTAATGGTTTAGAATTAATTTAATTGCTTAAATTAATTAGTAAGTTAATTGGCAAATCTATTTTTAGGTTTTCTAAAAATAGCCCAAGACTTTTTCTTAATTAGATTTAGATCTCCTATTTTTTAGGATCTTATGTTTTAAACTCCTATGCTATTTTTAGCATTAAGGAAACTGATTTTTCCTTGAGCAAATAACAGCCGGACACGCATAATTCCACCACCTTTTGTTTTGAGAACGTGGGGGTAGTGGAGGTATGTGTGAGATAGTGGACGTTATGCTTATGATAACTGCTGGCTGTTCCCTCTATAAATAGAAGGGACTTTGCTCGAATCAAAAATCAATCTTTTTAGGATTCAAGAGTGTCCATTAAAGGGAGATCATCTTAAGAAAAATATTTTCAGTTTTCCAATGCCAATTAATTTATTATATTTTTCTTAAGTAATTATTTTAATTCTTATCCTTTTGAGAAATGGCCTTGTAAGGGTAATTGAGTGTTTTATTGTAATTAGACTTATGGGAAGTCTAAGGGAATAGAGAAGAGAAATGGCCTTGTAAAGGGTAATTGAGTGTTTTGTTGTAATTAGACTTATGGGAAGTCTAAGGGAATAGAGAATAGAAACGTGAGAAGAGAAGAGAAGAGAAGAGAAGAGAAGTAGGCCTAAGTAGAGAAGCTTTGAGTAAAGCGTTTAGAGAATTGAGAAGCTTCAAGTGAAGCAAAACATTGTTATGTGTAATTGTAATTGATTGCCTTAACATAGTGAGAATTTTGAAATCCCGGGGGGTCGTGGTTTTTCCTTCTTATTAGGCCAAGAAGGTTTCCACGTAAAAATCCTTGTCTTCTTTTATTATTCTTTTCGTTTTTAAGTTTAAGTTTTTGTTCTATACTTATTATAATTCCGCAAAAATTAGAAGCAAAAAATCTTAAACCTACTACACAACAATTCACCCCCCCCTCTTGTTGCATTCGATCATCCATTAGTATTTCTACAACAATCAACACCATACTGTTGAGTTTTCCCATCATCTATAAAACGAGCTTTATATCTCTCAAAAGAACCATCAAATTTCTTTTTATTAGGACGAAAAATCCAAAAATGGACCGAATGACATTCACATCCTTAGTCCTAGGTACCAATTTCCAAGTATTATTTTCAATAAGAGCATTAAATTCATCAAACATTGCATTTTTTTCATTTAAGTCACAAATAGCACTAACGGGGTCCTTGGGTATTTGAGACATGTTAGAGGTAGTCATGGTGGCTAAATTGTAAAAATAATTAGAGTTGAGTTTAGAGATTTCATTTTTTGCTCGGGTAGTCATAGAAGGGGAGTTAGGTATTGTTATAGGAAGGAGAAGTGGGTACAATTTAAGTGGATTGGAATACGGGCCTAGTTTGCATCAAAGGTGAGACAATGGATACTTGGCCGAGTTGTTGAGAAGAAGGAGGAGTTATAATTGGGCCAAGTGAGGATGGTACAAATAGAATTATGGTCCGGCCAGAAGGGTTGAAGAAATAGTTGGGCCTTTAGGAATGGACCCAAGAGCTTGAGGGTTAATTGATGATGGGCCAAATTGAGGGGCTACATTAGGGAGCTGAAAAATTGTACTATTTCGGTGATGTAAATGATTAAATATTGAGTTATATTTCATAATTTTTTAAGCATTCATTTGAGGTTTATGAAGTATAAAAAATATGTGAATTCAATTTCGATAAATTTCACATGACGACAAATGATGATTTTTTATTTGACATTTGTTGCAATTTCTGAATAGTACTAGAGGAGAACAGAGGAAAACATAGGCATCCAAACACGCGTAATTCTAATGAGGGATTACATTGATATAGAATTTGAGTAAGAGACTTAAATCCTAATACTTTGGTCGGTAAATTGTTCAAAAGATAAGTTCAATTTCCAAGGCATGATGTCAGAACGAAAGAGGCAATAAGGTATGTGTAGTAAGGTCCGAACAATATTGTTTATGGATTTTATGTGTCGTTCTGCTTTTCCATTTATGGGGAAGAATGAGGAGTAGAGAGGTGGAATAACATCTCATGGCGATCAAAGAATTCTTTGAAAGTACTATTTATATATTCAATGCCATTATCACATTGAAAAGTTTTAATGTTACGTTCAAAATGAGTGTGGACTAGAGAATAAAAGATTTAACAAGTGTTAACCTGTGACTTTTTGGAGATAGAAAATGTCTATTAAAATTTGTTGTAATCATTAAGAAATAGAACATAGTAACAATGAACATATGAACTAATAATAGGGGATGTCGCAAGATCGCTATGAATTCTATCAAAACGGAGAATAGTATGCGACATAGATTCATAAAAA
Source organism: Amaranthus tricolor (assembly GCF_026212465.1). Lineage (NCBI taxonomy): Eukaryota > Viridiplantae > Streptophyta > Magnoliopsida > Caryophyllales > Amaranthaceae > Amaranthus > Amaranthus tricolor. The sequence goes on from NC_080052.1 coordinate 13,405,137, forward strand.
GTAATTTAGAAAGTTTTCCGAGAGAACAAGAAGAACAAAAGCTTTACAAGCCTTATTACAATCACTAAAACCTTTACTATTAAGGGATCTACGAACAATGCCTGTGCCAAAGATTAGAAGATATAGCGGTGAGTGTAAGATTATTAATTTAAGAGTTGGCTCAAGCATTTGAAAATAGAGGATAGAGATCACCGAAGATGTTTTTATGTAATAAGTTTAGGACTTGTTGTTTAAGCAATGAACAAAAACAAAATGTAATGAGAAATAATAAAGAACACAAGGATGTAAAGAGTTTAGTCCTTTAATGACCTAATCTCTACCTTCGAGCTTTTCTCTAGCTCTTAGGATTTTGAAAAATACTCTTTATCCACTTTCCCCTTACATTTCTAGATACAAGCTTTAAAAGAAGGTCACACTTATCTTCTAACAACTCCCTATAGCTACAATGCTACCAACTAGAAATTTTAATCCTAGTGAACTAAAGATATTTCTCTTCCACTTTTCTTTCTTACAATAAATTGAATGTTACATTTGTGAATAAAAGAAATTGCTCAAATGATTAATAACAAGACAACCTTAAAAGGTTAACTTGAATGTAAAGCTTAGGAGTAATTCTTGAATGAGGATTCTTTGAGGCTTGAAAGACTTTAGCAACTTATGCATAAAATGATTCTTTGTATTGTATTTTCTATTGTTTCATGTTGTCTTTCTTCTCTTCAAACTTAAGCTTATATACTAGTTCAAGCTTTTGAATCCTTAACGATAACTTTCCTTAAGTGACTTTGTCAAGGCCTTGAAATGGCAATCGTTCTTTTGTTTCTAAAGTGTTTGTTCCTACAATAAAACGTGTTAGTATAAGCAATAAATTATGGTTAGAAAATCATAATAACACTTAATAATAATATCCATAACTTACTTAGATTATTTCTCTCGATTTTAGGCAAGTAAAATTACAAAATATTTAAAGCAACATATAAGGAAATAAATTTATTAGAATCTTATCATATATTTGAGATCAATTCAACATCAATTACATATCTTGCGGAAATCAGATTAGGATACTAAACATATTACACAGTTTTCAGGTAACTGTATCCTTTAAATATGACAACTTAATTTATAGAATCAATTTACTATCTTGTCATATATTTTGAAATCTAATAATTAAGGATAAAAATCATAACTTAGAAAACATACATAAAACTTGTGTTTTGATTGTCTTTTGTTCATATTCTATTTTTCATCAATTTCTGCATTTGTTCTTACAATTGATATCAAATCTTTTTGTGTTTTCTACAGGTGTGGAGTGAGGAAAAGCTTGGAGATTAGTAGAAGAAAGATGGTAGAAGTTGAGATGTGTTTGGATGGTTTGTTGAAGCATTGAGGTTTGTTGAAACCTTTGAGGAGAGAAGAACAGTAAGTGTGCAAAAGATGAGGAGTTTGTTAATGGAGTTCTCAAGAGAGAAGAAGAACTTATTAACACTGGTGCTAGAGAAAAGGCTAGAGATAGAGTCATTGTTAGTGAGAGTTGAAAACTTGAAGGTGCTACTAGGGTAGTGTCAATGATGAGGAAGTAACATCCATAAAGGTTGGTGTGATTGTTGATAAGAGTCCATCAATAAAGGATTCTAAAATCATTAGGAAAAATCCAGCAAAGAGTAATATTGTAGAGAAAATTGGGATCAAGAGGGAAAAAAATAGGGTATAAGGATAAGGTGTGCTACCATTGCCACAAGAGAGGCCACATTCAACATACTTGTAATAAGTTGAAGAGAGACCTTCGACACTTGAAACTTTTGAAGGAGATGAAGAAGTCAACTATGGAGGTTGGTGAAGATGAGAAACTCAAAGGAAAGAGAGAAGTTCCATTTGAGAAGAATGATGAGCTCCTAAACATTGTTGATAAGGGTCGTGTGATGAAAGATAATTGTGAGGTTGATGATGGTTATGTGCAATTGGCATAGTGTAATGATGCTAGTGATTGGATGTTTGATTTCATACACTCATATCATATTTGTAGAGATAAAAGCTTGTTTACAAGGGTGATCATAAAATGGTAACCTTGTATAGTGGTGAGCAAGTTGTGATAGAGGCCATTGAAGAGCTTAGGGATGTGAGATACATACATCATGTTGAAAGTGATGCAAGACTCAAGTCACCAAAAAGAGTGACACTTGTTGATGAATTAAAGATATGGTTTGTTTTAAATTAATGAATTAAAGATAGGATTTGTTTCAAATTGATGAATTAAAGATGTTGTATACATAGAAAGTTGTTGATGGGATTGGTCTTCAAGGGGAGCCGAGACTCAAATCCTATGTTGATGTTTTGGTTGGGACACCAAGAAAGGTGGCTTTTGATGATAGAAGCTAGTAATTTTGGCCTTGAGGGGGAGATTGTTAGTGCAAGCGCCAAAATACTTAAGTGTGACTCATTGACTCAAGTTAAGGCACGTAATGTTGTGAGCAACTAAGTGAGTTAAGTGCGTTGAACGTAGAGAGCATTGGGTGCATTGGGGAAAGCAAGAAGGCTTTAATCAAGGCTACTAGAGGCTCCCCAAAGGGTGTTGGACAATGCCTTGAACGAGGCAAGGTATGGAAGGATGCTTGCTCGCTTACGGCAACAATTGTAAAGCAAACAGAAGAGTGCAACAAAGTTGCTTGTTCAAGAGCCCCTTGGGCTAGTTCGAGCAACATGTCTAGGAGTAGGTAGTAACTTCTGTAGGTGAGCGCTCGTTCGACCTGTGCATTGGCTCGTTCGAGCAGTTGGGGTCAGTAGCCCAACAATCAGTCTTCTTTTTGTTTCCTTTTCATTAAAGGTATATTGAAGGGAAATTAAGCTATGAACAATTGTGGGATTTAATCTAATTTTACTGTCATGCATTATTATAGAATTTATTGCTAGGTTTAATAAGGTGTTAATGAAGGAATTCTAGACTGATCTATGGCCTCTATATAAAGGCATACTCATTCTAGAATCACATGATGAATAACAAGAACACACAAACATGTTGAGAGAGCTATACATGGTAAGGGGGGACAGGGTAAACTACAATAGAGTTTTTCTTCAATAAATTAGTATTATGAGATCTTCATTGTGAGATGTATGGCTTTAGAGGTTGTTCACAAGTATGAGAGTTTATTCATTAATGTATTGTTGAATCCTACTAATGAAATTAAACATTTGTTAAGGGGGAGGTATCAATGATACCTTATAAACTTGGTTGTTGATTGTCTTTGGTTCATATTCTTTTTTTTCTTTTTTTTTTATTTTATTATTATTATTATTTTTTTTATCAATTTCTACATTTATTCTTCTAATTGTAGGGTCCAAAAACCCCCTCTTTCAACCTTTAACCACTAGATCATGATTTTTTAATTCTGTCACATATTTACTAATTAGAAATTAAAAGTAAAATCAAGTATGGTAAAACAAAGTATAATGCACAACATTTAAAAGAAAACTTCCATTCATTTTAGATCATTTTGATAAGTGATAAAAGTTTAGAATTAATATATCTATTTTTAAAAATAATTCGAGAAAAAGAATCATTACAGATGTTACATATGTTTTAAATTGTGATGATATTTTTCTATAGTATAGTTTATGTTACTAATTGATCCACCTGGTTATATTGATGCACTTCATGATTTCTTCAGCTATAACAGAAATTATATTTATTTAATGTTTTATCAAATTATGAAACGTGGCTTTACTAACCTTAATCCTTCTATAAATTAGATGTAAACATCAAGCAACATCATATGTATTGTTTCCAAGAAAACAATACTCATTGTCATTAATTCATTATGCCGCATACGTTGGGGTCAAGAGGAGGAAGGTAAGGAGACGAACCATCATATTCGTACTCTATACAAGGAAAGAATAAAGAGAAATACACGCATTCAAATCATCCCGAAAAAGATAGGCATTGCAATAAGAAATGTGATTATAACACCCGTGAATTTCAAGTAACTAAACTATATTATATTGCTTAATAATTCTACCGAAATTTCGGCAGAGTTCTATTTGAAATATGGACTGCCTAAAATATTAATTTAGGACCGATGTCCGAAATATAAACCTGTTTCAACAAAATATCCATTCCATATTCCAAGTTTTCAACTCCACATAGCTCAATCGCCAACGCATCTTCTAACTCGAAATTTCAAGCGTGTTATTTCACGATTATTTTAGCGTAGATTAACATTTACATCTTTAAGTTTTAAAGGCTAATAATACATAAAATTAAGACGGAAAGAAATATTATAACTATATACACAAAATGAGTGGACATAACCCTGTCTGTACCTCGACTCTAACCTTCAGGTACCTGCATATAAGGACATGTAATATCAGCCAAACAGGCTGAGTTATATTCCATACTGTGAATCCAAACATATATGCAGATAGGATACATTAAATATATCGTACAAATCATTTACTTTTGCAAACATAATACTATAAAAATAATACATTATAAAATCACTTTTTCCTTCATTTTCTGTTTTCATAAATCAAACACTGTTCCTTTTTCTTTACTAAATCATTCTCTTTCAAAATCTTAAAATCACCGGTCAAATCTATGGAATGAAACGAACTTTATTTCCATTCGGCTAACTAGGCCCTCCGGATAACTATTCGACAAAAATCCCTAGTGTACACACCCCACAAACGGCCAAACCGTAGTAGAAGATCTCAGTCCGAGGTACTAATCAGCGCGCCCCCCAACTATTATGTATCATCAAGATAATCCTGACGAGGTTCTAATTCCTTACAGACCACAAAGGTGATCCCAACCGTTTCAAGACATTAAACAATCTATAACTTATAACTATTTTATGATTTCAAGGTTCAAAAAACCACTTTCCATATTAGGAAGAACATCTTCTTGTATTTGAACAAATCTCAACTAAAGAGAAAAATACATACCTTTATACTCTTTTCTCGTAACTATCAAAGATTTGAGTAAGAAATCTAACCTTTTAAATTACAGCAAACCAACTAACACAATCAATACGGTTCCTCAATGAAATCGGTATCTACAATATAAACATGTATGTGTTTAATAATCGATGATATATTTGACTTGACAAGCTAATGAGCTTTGTTTAATTTTTTTTTTATGAAATATCAACTTTTTATTTGAATTCGATATAACTTATTAGTATAATTAATTTAATTAAACCACCAAGTATCTTTAATAACCAAAATAATATTCACCATATAAAAACACTCTCTTAGTTTAGATGAAATTGTTCACAGTAGATGTTAATAGATGAAATTATTCAAAATAATTTTTTCTAGAATAAAATCAGACGAAATCATAATTTAAGTATTTAGTCTAAGACCTAATTTTACTGCTTTGGTCATAGTTTTTTTGAAAAATTACAATTCTCGATCAAGTTGAGGTTTTATCTTTTGATACCAAATCAAATCAGAAATCATAATATTGTCCTGTCTAGTGAAAACTAAGGGTAAAAATTATTCGGACAAAAACCACAAATCAAATCAACCCAAATCGAAGAAAAAATATAGTTTAGGCTTTTATAAAGTGGTTTGATTTTGGATTGAAATTTTCAAACGAAATATTCTGGTTTGGATAGGTTTAAGCATACTAAAAAATGTAAATCGAAATTTTGAACCGAATTAAAATAGAAGCTCACTTTTACGTTAAGTTAAAGTACTTGTTGATTGAATATTTTGCAACTTGACGTGCATGAAAGAGATTTTAATTGGTGATACTAAAAAAACTATGTAAGTGTTCCTATAACAATAATAAACCTTAATTAAATAATTTAAACTTTACGGGCCCTAGGCAAAATGAAACAAATTGGCCTTCTCTCTAAAGGATCAATTTAAACTTTAACGGTGTTTGTAAAAATAACAAAGACGAACCCCATATACACTATAATTATCATTATCATTGTAGACGTGTCATGTATTTTATAATTGATAAAATAACTAATAATAAATTATAAATTTATAAAATGTCTACTTAATTAACAAGAATTTCAGATGTTAGGGTCTTTTCTAATCAACTATGAGCCCTAGGTAAATGCCTACCTTGCTTATGGTCGGAAACGGACCTGTCCACATGCGAATATGATGAGGGTTCGCATGTTAAGGGGTGTTAGTATGGTTTGTCTCAAATCGATAAATTAAAGATGATGTACACACATTATTTGTCTTTGGAACTAGTGATGGATCTAGGACTCTAAATCATGGGTAGCACCAACGTATTAACATAATAAATAAATATATTGTAAAAGTTTAACAAATTTTTGTTGGTAAAACGAACAATCCAAGAAAATTGATTACTTTAACTTGCCTTGTACAAGTAGAATAATGCAATAATAATCTCAAGACACTACTACAATAATATAAAGAAGTACGATAAATGTCATCTACACCTTACCATACGATCCAAAAGTCATATTTAACTTAATTAATTAAAATGTTCCTACGAAATCAAACTTCTTCTAATGTTAAAGCAAGTACCAATAATCTTAATGATGACGTTAACTTTAAACATATAATCGAACATGCTTTGTCTTGTACTTTAGAGATAGTCGATAAAGATGTGTCGAATATGGGTGGTTTAAGGTTTGGAACGGTTGATGAGAGTTGCTTGATCAAAGCAATAAATAAAGAAGCAGAACAGTGAGTGGCTCGATCAACCGCTCGATCGAGTGAAGTATTGCTCGACCGGTCGAGCGGTGTGGGCTCGGTCGAGCAATGTGTGCAGAACAAGTCAGTAGCTTCTCTGGAAGCTCGATCGACCGAGCGAGGTAGTGGCTCGGGTCGAGCGGAAGTTCAGCAGACTACTTTGGATTTTGTTTTTGGTCAGAATGTGAAGTGACTATGCAATTATATGGTGCATTACTTCTATTGTTTATTATAATGTTTATTGTCATAGTTAATTAGATGTTAATTGAGTTGTTACATGTATGTTTATGGTGATTTATGATGGGATACTAAGAGTGATGAATATCTTGGCTATAAATAGGATTCATCACTCATAGTGACGTTCACCACAAACACACATATTGTTGAGAGGGCTATTGCATTGTTAGAAACTTGAGAGTGTTTTTACTTTGCTTTAGTATTTGTGATCTTGAGAGATTGTTCTCAAGATAAGGGTGGTTTATTATACTTGTAATTGTTGAATTCATTATAATAAACTATATTTGAGGGGGAGGTATTCAAGATACCTCATAAACACTTGTGTTCATTTTGCATTATATTTTTCATTTGTTTTTCTTTGTTAAACCTCTTTGAGGCTTGCGCTTTCATCTAACAATGCCTTGATCATTTACATAAAATAGACAATTTTTTCTTTTACCTTGTGGAGCATTTAAAATATCCACTTCAATTAATCTCTATACATTCAAAAGGGACATAGTTTAAACTTTTTGCTCTTCATTTTCAATAGGAATAGTTGATGAAGATGAAATATTATTTAATTATACTAGACTTTGTTGAATTGGAAGGGAATTTGTATTGGAGTTACTTATTCTCACTTTTTCTACTCACACATTTGGCAAATAAAGCACCAATACTAATTTATTTTACTCTCTTTGTAATCATGATTCTAAAATTGAACATTGATGAAGCACCAAGTAGATTTTAGGAACCCATTGGGGGTGAAATTTAACATCAATATCATATCCACACCGAATAAATTATTTAACCACTAATTTTCGTCGAACATTATGCTTAATTGCTAGTTTATTCTTAATCGTTCATCCGCAACTAAATTTTAAGAATAATTATTGACATACCCACACCAAATTCACTATTGACATTTAACATGTAATCCACATAACATTTCATCTAAAATTTCTAACCTTCTATAATCAATTTCACAATTATCAATCTCTATTTCTAAATACTTAAATAAATCAATGAAAGACTAGTAAAAATGAAAATATAAGTATTCAAGAATAGACGGTTTGGTTAAAGAGAAAAAATATGAGATTAAGAGAAAAACTAACAAGTAAATGTAAAGAGAAAAAGAGTAACAAACACACAGCCGACGCTCGACAGCAAGTAGTAGCAATAGACTCGAGCGTGGTGTTACGGCGACAACGTGGATAGTGGCTTGGTGGTTGGCGTGGATGGTGGCCGTGGGTCAACAGTTTGTGGGGTGGAGACTATGGACTGCTGTTATTGTCAGAAACAGAGAGAGAAGAGAGAGAAGCAAAGAAAGAGAAACATTTTTTAGGGATGAGGTGTAAGTAGAATGACAGAGTAACTGAAGCAAAGAAACAAACTGTGAAGCCAAGAAAAACAATCAATTTTTTTTTAAAAAAAGCATGGGTAGAGCGTCCTACCCATTGCACCAACCTACATCCGCCTAAGTTAATCATATAATTTTGGGATTACATCTTCTTAGCTTATAGAGTATTTGCAACTTATTTTTATCGATTATATGTTAGGGTTGTCAATCAATAAGTCAAATCTAATTTAATATTAATTTTATTTTCTTGCATGATTTGTTTGATTTGATCCTTTATTTATTTTGTTTCTTCATTTAATGTTAATTTGATTTTTATTTATTGAACTCTTCATCTAAATTTGATTCTTTGTTTTTAGTTGTTTGGATTTAGTTGTTCATTTTGGTTTATTGTGGTTTTTCGGTATTTATCTATTTATTGATTTATTAATTCATTTTGGTTCTATAACTGTTGAGCATTGAGTAAAAGTGATAACGTAAGAAAAATTATGTACTTCAGACTTGTAATGTTTTTAAATTTTTGTTTTATTTCTTCTATTATTGTTGGAATGATTTGTTCAAAATGGATGAATGAAAGATATTGTTTGTTTCAAATTGATGAATTAAAGATGTTGTGCACATACTTTATAATTTAGTGAAGTCTTTCTTCTCATTGATATGGTTTTGGGATGATTTATCTCTAGCTTATAAAGTGTTTAGACACTATTTTTCCTATATTATATGTAGGCATTTGCAATAAGCCTAGCTCGATGGTTTCGATCAATTGAACCCTAATTGATTACTCTCATATTCAAAATTGACGGGATTCGCATGGGGGGCTGGTTTCGCATGACAGGGTTGCTTATGAAGTGTGTGCACCCCATATATTCGTGATTATATACTTGTGTTAACTATAAGTTCAGCTCAATTTAACATGGTTTTATAATCAATTGTTCCAATCAACTGGAAGCTTAATTGATTACTCCCACACGCAAACTTGACGAGTGTTCGCATGTGAAGGAGGTGTTGGGGTGGTGTTTCCACAATATTAATAAAATAAAACGTAGTGTGTACACTTTATAAGTAATTAAAGCCCTCGTTCCAACTGTCTTATAATTTTTAGATGGTTTCTTCTTAACTTATAATTGTGTTCACCCTATATTTTTTTTATTATTTGCTAGCATTGACAATAAATCCAACCCAACTTACATTAATTAACAATAATTCTTAGTGAATATTACTATCAACTCAAAGTTGCATTGAAAAGCAAATAGGGTTTGCATGATGGGGTTGCTTATAAAGTGTGTGCACCCCATATTTTTCGCGATTATATACTTGTGTTAACTATAAGTTCAGCTCAATTTAACAAGGTTTTATAATCACAACTGGAAGCTTAATTGATTACTCTCACACGCAAACTTGACGAGTGTTCGCATGTAAAGGAGGTGTTGGGGTGGTTTTTTCCGCAACATTAATAAAATAAAACGTATTGTGCACACGTTATAAGTAATTAAAGCCCTCCTTCCCACTGTCTTATAATTTTTAGATGGTTTCGTTCTTAACTTATAAATTGTGTTCACCCCATATTTTTTTTTATCATTTGCGAGCATTGACAATAAATCAAACCCAACTTACAATAATTAACAATAATTCTTAGTGAATATTACTATCAACTCAAAGTTGCATTGAAAAGCAGAAAAATTATCGACCATACTAAACCGTTTTTGAACTGTCTGATTCGGTTCTATGTGATGGTTCAACTAATATCATACTCGATCGTGTGCATACCTTGACTTGGCTTATTTGTTAAAGGCTTTTTATTTAACCCTTGTGATATGAGTTTGATTTTTATCAGTATCACATATAGAAAGGATTCTTTAATGTTGCTCTCTTTGTGCCTGTCGGAAACTTTTAATCTTACCCCTAAAAAATATTGTATTGTATCTGCAAATTAACATACGTACTTTTATGGAAAAATTACTATAGATAATAGAATCTTTTGATAATTTTCTATAATAATACCAATTTTTGATTAACTATTAATAACACCAACTTAATGGCTTTTTTCTTAGAATAACACCAACTTTAGTTTATTAACTAATTTACCAATTTTTTTTTGTCATATAATCTCCTATAGTTTGATTGTTAACATGTTACGGATGTTCTAGGGGAACACCCCCCTAAGTTAGTATTAATCAAGCTTAATCAAATGTTTTTATTATTGTTGGGAAATAAGTAAAATGTTGTATTATTCCCGGTTTCCTATTTTTATATATCTATATAATTATTAAGAGTAAGAGTTACATATATACTATATATTAGGCTTGTCAAACAGATTAGGTTGGGTCGATTGGGTTCGAGTTCGGGTTCGAGTTCAGGTCATATATAAACAGGCCAAAAACCCCTTGACCAAAACATAAACCGTTTAGTTAATTGGGTTGAAATTCACAACCCTAACCCGTCCTGCAACAAATCAGGTCAATCTGATTTCAACCACTTAACACGCATATAGTTTTTTGTGTTCATTTTAAAGTTTGTAACATTGATTACATCTAACTTTTTAGACCTTAATTTTGATTTTTTTTAGTTGGTTATTTTGTATTTACTATGAAACTTAAGAAAATGTTAAATGAATTAAGTTTAGGTTATAATTATTGATTTAACTCAGAATTAAGTCTTTTAACAAAATAAGCTGTATAGGATTGTTTCAGGTTTAAAATTTTGACTTGAACCCAACCCATTTAACAAACAGATCAGGTCAGCTTGACCCGCTTAATTGATTGGATCAAAAGTTTAACCCAATCCCATTTAATTCGTGTAAGATTCAGATTGGGTTAGTGGGTCGGCTTAGCTTTTACCAGGCCTACCATATATAATAATTGTTAGTGCTAAATTATAGAGTACATACAAGCAACGGTTTACGACGACTCTCATTATTCGCACGTGTAATAATTAACAACAATATTATATACTATATTTCATTTGCGTTTAATAGCTATCCTTCTCTTAAAACCCGATACAAAAAAGAAAAACGTGTAGCTAATACAAACAAATAAGAAATAAAATGTGGTATTTACGTGTGAGTATGAAGGACTTCCAAGGGGGTTTTGAAGTTAAGAATTTTTTGAAGAATAAGGATGAAAACTGTGTTTTTTTGTCTTAATTTCCATTCTGATTACAATCCTAATATATACAACTCTTTAGGAACTAATTAGGGAAATACAAGACTTGGAAAACCAGAAATTCCCTAAATACATTTGTCTAATTTGAGTAATCATAATATTCACTGAATCATAATATTCTACGATATATTTCCACACTCCCCCTCAAGTTAGGTTATGGGATTCCCAATACCTAACTTGGTTAAAGTAGTTTCGAAGACTTCAGCGGAAACGGCTTTTGTGAGAATGTCAGCTAATTGATCCTCTGATCTTACAGCGGAAACAATTCGATCATGCTTCACCGGGTTTTCTGAGATATCAATAGCTGCTTTATTATCACAGAATAACTTGCAAGCTCCTGTTGGTGGAAAGTCGAGTTCGTATAAGAGTTTTCTTAGCCATAGGATTTCTGTTATTCCCTTTACTACTCCTCTGAACTCTGCTTCTGCACTTGATAATGCAACTACTTTATGTTTCTTACTCTTCCAAGTAACCAAGTTACCCCCTACAAGGGTGAAGTATCCAGATGTAGACTTCCTGCTATCTCGATCACCTGCCCAGTCAGCATCCGTGTAGGCAACAAGGTCAAGATGATGGTTTTTACCATAGAAGACTCCTCTGTTACTTGTGCCTTTCAAGTATCTCAAAATTCTTATCACTGCTTCCATATGTGGAATTTGTGGTAAGTGCATGTATCGACTTACAACCCCAACTGCATATGATATGTCAGGTCTAGTGTGGGATAGATAGATCAATTTGCCCACCAGTTTCTCATACTTTTCTTGGTCAGCTGGTTCTCCTCCTGGTGTTGTCTGCAACCTATGATTAGCAACAATTGGTGTTTCCGCTAGTTTGCAATCAAGCATGCCTACTTCTGCTAATAGATCTAAGACATATTTCTTTTGATTAATGAAAATTCCCTTCTTGGATCGCAAAACTTCTATACCAAGGAAGTACTTTAAGCTCCCCAAATCCTTCATCTCAAACTCCATAAATAGTTTCTTCTTGAGCTCTTTTATCTCCCTTTCATTGTTTCCGGTTATTACCATGTCATCTACATAAATGATAAGACACGTGATCTGACTCCCGTCCTTCTTCAGGAATAGGGTATGGTCGGAATGGCTTTGTTCATACCCAAATTTCTTCATTGCTAAGGTAAACTTACCGAACCAAGCTCTCGGAGACTGTTTCAAGCCATACAGTGCCTTTTTAAGTCTACATCCTTCTCTTGGAGCAAATTCATCTGAAAAACCTGGCGAGGCATGCATATACACTTCTTCTTCAATCTCGCCATGTAGGAAAGCGTTCTTTACATCGAACTGATAGAGGGGTCAATCTTTATTTGCAGCTATGGAAAAAATGACCCTGATAGTATCTATTTTGGCAACCGGAGAGAAGGTTTCGGAGTAATCAATCCCGTAAGTTTGTGTATATCCTTTTGCCACAAGACGAGCTTTGTATCTCTCAATGGTTCCATCTGCATGATACTTTATTGTAACGACCCATTTGCAGCCTACTGGTTTCTTTTCGGCAGGTAGCATACACTTCTCCCATGTGCTATTTTTCTTTAAAGCCGAGATCTCATCTATCATAACCTCTTTCCACCTTGGATTTCGGAGAGCTTCTTCAGTATTTTTAGGCAGAGAGCTTGAGTATAGGTTGGTCTGGAATGCCACAGCTGTTTGTGCTAAGTTACTTGTCTCTCGGTTAATAGGATATCGAGATCTCTGTGATTCAAACTCTGGATCATACATTCTTCGAGGAATGCCCCTTTTGCTCCTTGGAGGTAATTGGTATCTACAGGGTGAATTAACAATACCAGATATGTCATCATTAGTTTGAGGTTCAGGTTCAGTTAATACCTCTTGAGGCTCACAGGCAACCCCTTGATCAAGAGATGCTTCAGACACGGTAGGAAGGGGCTGAGAAGAAAGTAAAACTATGTTTTCCGTGGCAATATCTGTGGGATTACCTACTTGCTCTTTTTGATCCAAATCATCAGTTACAGAATATGTAAACCAGCTCAAGTCATCACATGTAGTCTCCCCCTGAGGACGAGGCTGGGAGTAAAAGTAGGAATGCTCAAAGAAGTCACAATCCATTGTAGTATACATTTTTTTTGAGTTGGATCATAACAGCGGTATCCCTTCTGATTAGTACCATAGCCCACAAAGATACACTTAACAGCCCGGGGTTCAAGTTTGGTTCGAGTAGGTTTGGGGAGATGGACATACACAACACACCCAAAAACCCGAGGAGGTAAAGAGTGAAAAAGTGGGATAGTAGTGTGAGTATGAAGGACTTCCAAGGGGGTTCTGAAGTTAAGAATTTTTGAGGGTAGACGATTTGTGAGATAGGTAGCAGAGGCAATTGCTTCAGGCCAAAAATAGGGTGGGACATGGGCTTCAAACATAAGGGCTCGACTCATTTCAAGGAGAGTACGATTTTTCCTTTCAGCTATGCCATTTTGTTGGGGTGTGTGGGAACAAGAAGTTTGATGAAGGAGACCATGGGTGGTAAAGAAATTCATCATGTGTTGGTTCATGTATTCCCCCCATTATCCGAGCGGAGTATTTTAGGCTTAGCATTAAATTGCGTGATAATCATATTATAAAACTTGACAAAGACATCAAAAACCTCAGATTTGTGTTTCAAGAAATATATCCAACACATTCTAGTACAATCATCAATAAATGAAACAAAATACGAGTAGTTGTGTTTTCCAAACACAGGAGCAGGGCCCCAAACATCAGAATGTATCAAAGTAAACGGTTCACTACTATGAGTTAAACTAGGAGAATAAGAATGTTTGTGACTTTTTGCAAGAACACATGCTTCACAGTCCAAAATTACAGTACTTTTAGCTAATGACGGAAAAAGACGTTGTAGATACCCCAAAGATGGATGACCTAGACGTCGATGCCAGGTCCGTAACTGATGATTAGGGAATTCGTGAGCAAGCAAAGTGTGACCCTTTTGAATCGCCTCGTCCACATAGTACAAGCCGTCTCGTTTAGTACCATGCCCAATAATCCTCCCGGTCTAAGCATCCTGTACAACACAATCAGAAGAAGTCATAAGCACAGTACAATTTAATTCCCCGAGTCAATTGACTAATAGATAATAACTTATGAGATAAGTCAGGAATTAAAAGACAATTATTTAATTTTAGGGACGGAGAGATAGAAACGGGCCCAGTTTGATCAACATTCACACATTCCCCATTTGCCGTTTGGATATAGGTGCGGGTTTTAGGATGGGTGGATAGGAGATCATGAGGGTCAAATGTCATACTATCCGTAGCCCCACAATCAAATATCCACTGAGATGAAATCGGTTTACACAGCAAGCTAACTCCTTTTGGTTTTATTTTATGGGTTGTGGGATAGTGGGCCGGTTGAGTGTTGGGTGAGGGAATTTGGGCCGGTTGTGTTTTGGGTTTTAGGGTGTTTTTTAGGGTTAGGGTAAGGGTACTATAAAAGGTCCCCTTTTGGAAAGTTTTGGTTTGTTCCCCTTCTCCTTTTCTCCTTTCTGGGCCGTTTTCTTCTTCCTCTGCGATCTGTTCACCTGTATCACCATTCTCGCCTTTCATTCTGTGGGTTGGTTCATCAATGATATCGGGAGAGTGAGAAGCACTGGTGGCCATGTTAGCCTTGCCGCCGGTGCTGTTGATCGGAGCCTTGGTGGCGGCTTTCCGTTGTCGGTGTTCTTCCCACCACTCCGGGTAGCCAATGATTTTAAAGCAACCCTCCTTTATATGTCGGCTTCCTCCACAGTGACTACACCTGAGGTGAGTCCTGTCCTCCATTTCACACCGGAATGATGGATTTGACCGGTGATGTTTGACGGCCAACCCACTCCCAATCTCTGAGGGGTTTTTTCCCGATGATGAAGCGTGAATCATTATTCCACGCCTTAATACTTCTCGTCTGATTGTGGCGTATGCCATATCCACTGTTGGAAGAGGATCAAGGTTCAGTAAGTCTTTCTTCTCTTTGTCAAATGTTTCATTTATTTCGGCCAAAATTTGGGAAAGGCGTTGTTTCTGGATGTAAGTGTTAAAAATGGTGATGTCCTCATCATGTACCATCGGGTTTGGTTGCCGTCGATCTATTTCTTTCCAAATTGTGGTCAATTTTCCATAAAAGAACTCTAATGGATCTTGGTTCTGTTTTATGTTATTCACCTGTGAACTCAGATCAAAGATCTGGAGTTCGTCCCTTCCACTGCTCAACAAGACTTCAATTCCCTTCCATAAGTCCTTTGCAACTGTGTAATCTAGAAACTGATTTATGAGTTCAGTGTCTATATTTGAGGTAATCCATGACAAGATTATTGAGTCTTTTTGTTTCCATGTTTTGTGATTTGGATCTGTAATGTTGGGAGGGTCGTCAATGACGTGGCTGAGACGACCTCTGCATTCCAAGGCTATCTTCATCATTTTACACCAAGTTGTGTAATTTTGATAGTTTAATTTTTCGGCTAATTTTAAGTTTGGTGAAATGGTTTCAAGGTTTGTGTTTGGTTTTTGCATCTGCTGGAACATTCTAAACATGTGTTCCATTTGTTCAATGGTTACAATTTGGTTTGGGTTTGTTTCTGCCATTGTTACAGGTAAGTTTTTAGGGTAGATGATGATAACCAATGGTGTTGCCGGTCCCCGAAAACAACTTTGGCTCTGATACCATGAAGAATAAGGATGAAAACTGTGTTTTTTTGTCTTAATTTCCATTCTGATTATAATCCTAATATATACAACTCTTTAGGAACTAATTAGGAAAATACAAGACTTGGAAAACCAGAAATTCCCTAAATACATTTGTCTAATTTGAGTAATCATAATATTCACTGAATCATAATATTCTAAGATATATTTCCACATAATCTAACGTTTATATCAATTTAGTTATAAAGATTATAAGGTTTCTGTTTTGCAAATATTACGAACATATAAAAGTGATGACTAAGGGAGCTACTACATTAGCAACTATATGATATAGATAGAATGCCGAAACCAATATTATCTTAGGTAGCACCATAATAATAACTCTCTGGCAACAAATTATCGACATTTTCTTATGCTGCAGGTGCATAATCATAAATTGTATAATCACGATCTTCATCATCATCATCATCATCCCTATCAGGCTCTAGTCCCTTATAGAAATTACGATCTTCACTTCTATAACATAACAGATGATTGATATTAGCATCATAATCACGCATATCTACTATATCCATGCACCATTAAACTATCATAAGAGATGTAAAATAAGCACCCATCTTTAAGAGGGAAAATGTTATGTATTTTTATAGATTAAAATATGTACAAAATATGGGCAAGAACAAAATATGATATTACTGACAAGTACTCCCTCCTATTCAGCTTATGTGTCCCATTTCCTTTTATGGTCAAGTCATCTTAATTGTCTGATTTCTATTTTTGGTATGGATTTTTGACCTTTATGCCCTTAGTAGCTTTATCATATTTTCAGTTATACCCTCCATTACCCATACTAATTTTTCTCTCTTACATTAAAAACCAATAATACCACTCTCTTTCCTACCCTTAGGGTCCCACTTTTGACTTTTCTTAAAATTCATGAAAAGTCAAATGGGACTCTTAAGGTGAATAGGAGGGAATAATATTTATAGGGAATAACCGTGTAAGTAAATGCAGGAACTCATGGAGATTTATTAAGGATGGAATGTGTAAAGCACGTGAAGGCGTATGGCTTCTAACATTGTGAAAATATGTAAAAAATTCTTTTTTCTTTATAACAGTTTGATATGTAAACCAAAAACTACTACGGTTGGAACTCTCAATTATGAGATGTTGAGTTCACAACAATAAGCACTCAACGAGAATGCCATTCGTTTATCAGTAACATATTTGATAGTTTGTACAATAATTCTTACTTAATTATTAAAAACTATACTTTTAGAAATATCGTTTTATGTAATTTCCCTCTTCTGATTCTTTCTATGTTTGATGTGCGTTAATTTTTGTTCAATGAATCATTCCATGTTTTAATTTTTTTGGATCTATTGTTGGGTATTTATGATAGGTTATAAACTCAAGATTTGTGAATTTGCTTTATTGATTTTGGGATGAAATTGTTAAAAGATTTATCTATTACAGATTTTTTTTGAAAGAGCAGGCATGTGAATAACATAAAGAGACTCCTTCTGAAAGTCCACATTCAAATCAAGAACCAAATTACACCAAATCACCGTCAAATTCTCATATCAAGTCATTGGAGAGACTAAGTGAACATGATCCGAGATTATGAATGCAAATTTTTGACTTAAAAGTAGATGACATGAAAATTGTAATGTGTGACAAACTGACAGTGTGAGTACATTCGAAAAGGTCCATGTCAACCTAAAGATCATACTTTTCTAGATCCATGTCATCCAAGTAAAAAAAAAAATTCTAATGGGATAATGGACTTTTGTCATTATTCTAAGTTATTTATGCATTTGTTTTTCAAGTCATGCTTTATTTATTAATGTGAATTTAGAGCGTATTCTGATATAATCCATATTTAATTAAGGTTTGCAACCCCATATTTCAAATCCTAGGTTCGCCATTGTATTTGGATCACTAATGATGTTCACCGAAGGATGTTGAGATGATAATCTAAATCTTCTTCTTAGCATGGATGGTTTATGATCATGAAGAGAGCTAGTTCCTACATCCTTTGAGCAGTCTTTATGGAGTATTAAAATCAGTACGCTAAAGAGGTTTTCCAGGTCTTGAGCATTGGTCTCCAGATTAGGTTGTGAGTCTTCAATGCGCTCAACCTGTTTTTTCTTGAATCTCTTCAAGACTTTGTGTAGGCTCTTGCATATCCTTCTTTTCATTTTAATTATGATCATTGGCATCTACTTCATCATCAAAATGTTTATTAAGATTTAACTCATTAAATACTTTACCTAATATTCCATTATTCGATCACCAAACACTACATGTATGCTTTCTTCTACCATACTTGTACGTTTGATGTGCTCGTTTTAGAGCACGTTTACGACCATGTTGTAGTGTAAAGTCTTGCTGTTTTAAATTAATATTATGCACTTTACGTGTGATTTTAACGTTGATCTTGTCTTTGAGTTGTTTTAAGGTCATTTCAGGTGTTTTTGAAGATTTCAAGATCAATAGTGTTGTATTTGAGCCTAAGACACTCTTATCAATGGTTGGACGCACATATCGAAGCTTTGGCCCCCATTCCAAGTTATTCCAAAGACCCCGCAAAGTTCGAAAGCCATTAGATATTTCGAAGAAACCTTAAAGCATGATCCAGGCATAGTTTCTACCAAATCCAAGCCCCATTTGGTCGATTGGAAGTTCAGCACACAAGCCTTTGCATCAAACTCTTTGGAATAGGCGAATACACAATCATTCAGGCGAATGAGGGCCCATTCGATCGAATAAAGGAGTGTTGATTATGAAATGTTGGTTGAAGTTTCTGTTTTGGTCGAATGGAGCCCCATTTAATCGAATGGGAGCTCAATTGGGCGAATCCAATGCCCATTCAGCCGAATGAGGAGTCTGCAACGCGAAATTGATTTCTACGCAAGCTTATTTCGAGGGTTATCTTTTAGGGCTTTCTTCCCTTTTATTCCTAAGCTATAAATACCCCTTTTTCTATGTAAAACCCTTATGCCTACTTTTAGAGCTTCTTGCCTCAACTTAGAACATCAATTCTTTATTGCTTTTATTTTATTTCTTGCACTAGAATAGATTTAAGCTTTCCTTTATACTTTCATTTATTGCTTTCCGTTACATTCAAGTCTTTACTTTTAAGTTTGTATTTGGATTCAAGTTATTTACATTCAAGCACTTTCATTTATATAAGTTTTCATTCCTTTATGCTTTAATGTCATTGAATGCTTTTATTTATTGCTTTGGTTAATTTCATTGCTCTTGTTATTGTTCTTGCTTCATTTATTGATTTGATAGAGTTGTTGTTGGTTTTGATTCCTGTATTGCTTTCTCTATTGCTCTCTAGTTCATTTACATTCAAGTTCTTTATGCTTTCAATCATGCCTTTTTTATTACTCTTTCCCTAGTTAGTTTTAGCATGAGTAAGTAGTTTTCTTTAGGGGTTTGATTAGTGAGACCCTAGGATTGGTCTCGTTATTCATTTTGTAGGATTAGGGTTTGAGATTGATGATGAATGTTTAATTGATATTCGATATGAATCTTGTCCTACCGCTCCTTAGGAGACATAGTGCGATTATAGGTCATTCGTGTCACATGTGAAGTCACCAACTTCCTCTCGTTATCTTGAGTGTCTTGATTGACCGTTGTTTTAATCTGCCTTGACCTAACTTATTTTGTGGTTGCATCGATCTTGGTAGGGTGGACCTAATCTATCCCCGTTTGTCTTGCATTGCTTATTATTGTTTTCATTCTTGCTTTGTTTTTGTTGTAAGTAGTTTAGTTCGCCAACACATCTTTGCATATAAACCTTTGTAAATCAAGATTAGAGTCTAGCATCCCTTGTCTTTGTGGTTTGAACCTCGACTTACCATTACACTCGTTGTATTTATATTTGGGTGATTATAAATATTGCATGTGTAATTAGCCTTTAGTAAACGACTCTAAAAACTTTACCAATGCTTATTTAGCGCTCCATAAGCTTTACTATTTAAGGAGTATCCTAGAAATATACCTTCATCACTTCTAGCATCAAACTTACCTAGATTATCCTTACCATTATTATGGATGAAACACTTACAATCGAATGGTCTAAGGTAGGTATGTTTGATTTTCTTCCCTTAAATAGCTCGTAGGAGGTTTTCTTAAGTATAGGTCTAATGAGACATCTATTTAATAAATAATGTGTTGTATTAATTGCTTAGGCCCAATAATAATTGGCTAATCCATTTTCAATAAGCATAGTCCTAGCCATTTCCTTTAAAGTGCGGTTTTTCCTTTCAATCACGTCATTTTGTTGTGGTGTCCTAGGAGCTGAAAAGTTATGTGTTATACCATATTTCTCACAAAAGAATCAAAGCCTAATTGATCAAACTCTCTCCCGTGATCACTTTTAATCGTAATAAATTAGCAGATTTAACAAAGTTTGCATCTCTTTATAACAACTTGAGAACGGCTTCAAAGCTTCGCCTTTATGCTTCAAAAACTCAATCCACATAAATCTAGAAAAAGCATCGACTGTTACTACTATATAAGATTACCTCTTATGCTCCTTACACACATTGGACCATAGATCAATATGTAGAACATCACATGGTCTAGAAGTGCTTACCATTTTTTTCGGTTTAAATGAACTTCTTACTTCTTTAACTCTAATACACGCATCACATGAAGAGTTGTGTTTGTAGTCAAGAGCTGGAAGTCCCTTGACCAGATCTTTACTTACTAGTTCATGCATAGTGTGCTTATTGA